>NW_006410190.1:6368-8119 GCF_000296735.1 Chrysochloris asiatica | reverse complement strand
CCCTCTTGAAAGCTTGTAAGCCAGTCACTTCTTACCTTTGTATCCCTCCCCCCATTTTGGGTAGCCAATATCCAAGTTGCCCATCCCTGTCTACCCTTTGTGTGGAGGGGATGGAAATCGTTCTTGCAGCAGGGATTTGTTTCCTCTTTTGAGCTACTGCATTTATAGGTGTAGGTCATGTTTATCCAATTGTATCAGATGATGCTTTTTTCCTCTTCTTTCTTCTTCGGGTTGAGCTCTGTTTATCCAGTCATTGAAGCCAGGTCAACTGGGTATTACCTGCAAGTGTGGGTGTTCTTGTGTCTGTCTGCCCACTTTTTATCGGCTGGCCACCCCGCTCTCCACTCTAGACCTCTGTGGCTGTGTCATTGACTCTGAGCCCATGAGTCCCCAGGTCTTGCCTCACTGCTGGCCAACCAGATCTCCACCCGGTTTCACAGTAGTTTGCTGAACAATGTAGGGCTTAGCTTGCCACTTCATTGATGTTCTTCAGTCATTCCCCTTCTGGGTGACGTGTCGGTTCCAACTTATAGTGACCTTGCATAGGGTTTCTGAGGAGCAGCTGATGGGTTTGAACCACTGAACTTTCAGTTCAATTAGACCTGGAGGTCTAGTGTTTATCCTACAACACCATGTCTGGACTTCTTTAAACCTTCCTCAGTCATATCTTGAGTGGTTTCCAACTTGAGTGACTCATCTTCCAGCACTATATCTGACATTATACTGGTGTGCTTCATTATTTTTCAATATTCAATATTCTGGTGCTAATTGGATTCCACTAGTGTTCATAAGGTTTTTAGTAACTAAATATTTGGAATTAGTCCATCTCTCCTTCTTCCTAGTCTGTCTTTGTCTGGAAGCTCAGCTGAAACCTATCCATTGTGGGGTACCCTGCTAGTATTTAAAATACCGGTGACATAACTTCCAGAATCACAGTAACATGCAAGCCACCACAATATGACAAACTAACAGAGGAGTGGTGGAGAAAGATGCTTTTGCTTTATTGACTATGCCAAGGCTTTTGAGATGTAGCTTATGACAA
This sequence comes from Chrysochloris asiatica, assembly GCF_000296735.1. NCBI lineage: Eukaryota > Metazoa > Chordata > Mammalia > Afrosoricida > Chrysochloridae > Chrysochloris > Chrysochloris asiatica. The sequence continues at coordinate 7,077 of NW_006410190.1, read as the reverse complement.
ACTTATGGGTAACATTGCAAAACATGGGCAAACCAAAGCACTTGATTTTTTTTCATGAGGAACAATGGACCCCCAGGAAAAGACATGCTTGAGAAAGCAGTTTTAATAATATGTTCCCAGAAAAGCATATCCTGCAATTGTCCAGTGACCATCTTGTAATTAACTGAAAAGCATACATGCTTGCGATTATGTACTCTTAATCAGTCATGGTGTTTGACTTTAAGCCCAGAAGGGAAAATTCTTCTTTGTATGTGGTTGCTGTTGTTGTTAAGTGCTGTGGAGTTGGTTCCGACCATAGCGACCCTGCACAGTGTTTCCGAGGCTGTAAATCTTTACAAGAGCAGAACGCCTCATCTTTCTCCCACGGAACCGCTGGTAGTTTTGAACTGCTGACCTTACAGTTCACAGCCCAATTTGTAACCACTACGCTACCAGAGCTCCTTGAAAAAGCAATCAGGAGTCAGTCTGAGAAACATTAATTTATCACAGAAAAGAAATCTTTTACAAACAAGGAAACTTACTAACCAGGACAAGAACAGCCACTGCCTCCAGTGGCAGCTGGTTAGATGGTCAAGATTTTCCTTGTGAGGGGTGTGGGATCTTTTTAGATCATGAGGTATACAAAATTCATGCATCAGGGCAGTTAAGGTTGGTATATAGAACACAGAAATGGCTGGAAAACAACAAGGTACCCACTACCTGCCCCTTT
>NW_006410190.1:1709-5478 GCF_000296735.1 Chrysochloris asiatica | reverse complement strand
ATTAGGTAGTATAACTAGTCTAGAGATGATTTAAAGTATAAGGAAGGATACACACAGATTGTATGCAAATATTATACCACATTTTGTAAAGGATTTGAGCATCGTCAGATTTGTTATCCCAGGAGCTTATTTTTAAACAGCAGGTAGTTTTCTGCTCTGGAAAGCAAGTCCTACTTCAGAGTCCTAAGTGTTTGTTCTATGGCACTTCTTGAATCATTTTTAGCATTCTTCTGAATATGTTATCAACAAACAAATGTACTCTCTATCTCCTATCTTAACAACAGACTCTGTTTTAACCACACCCCTCTCTGCCTATGACTTCAGTTCCTTGTTACAGTAGCCAGAGGGAGATTAAGGTGAAATCCGATGCAATCAGTCAACATACATATGAAACAATGCTAATGGCCATTCGCTATTTGATAGATGCACATTAAAACAAAAAGTGAGATATCATGTCAACGCAACAACAGCAGAATTCAGTGAGACCAGAAAATAACAAATGCTGGTGGGAATGTAGAAAGATCAGAATTCTCGTGGTGTGGTGAATTATTTAAAGTTCCTTCTAGCCATAGTCTTTGTAAACTCCCCCCACCCAATGACTTTTTCTGACAGGTCTGGGTAAGAGAAGGTGGGAGAAGATGATGATAGATTGTATGATTCACTTGTGAGTATTTGTTAATGGGATCCTTATTGCAAACAGTTGGCAATTTGTTGAAGGAATTGATCAATGCTACCATCCTGCTAGGTTTAAAATGTGCCATTTCAGAAGCAAGATGAGGGATCTCACTACCATTAAAGAAGAACAAGGAGTGGAACATGTCCTTTGGACCCTAAACCCCTGTGCATTGAAACTCTTTGACTAAAGGACAGAAAGCTGTGACACTGGAGGAGTAGCAGAGGATTAGTAGTAGCAGTAGAACCAATAACCAGAGTCTAAGACAGAGTGGTTGGCTTCCCAGCCCACTGAGCAAGTTAAACTGAATGTCTTTGAGAGACTGGAGGCTTGCTTGAGAGTGAGGTGCCTTCAGGACCTTAATTAGGGAGTTAGACTTACTGACCCAGGAGCTAAACCAAGATCTGTTAGCAAAGATTATAGTAGAGTGGAGTGCCTTTGAGCATTTTTCAGCAGCCCCCAAAAGAGCTTTGTTTCCTAAGCAAAGAGATGCCTGCCTATAGGTATGGCTGCGGGGAAGTTGTCCTGACTGGAAGAAATCTTTGCCCTGAAGATTTCTGCCCCTGTGAGCTTCTCTAATAAACCCAATAACTGTGAGTATTGTCTGTCCTATGAGTCCATTGCAATGAATTATCAAACCCAGCTAAATAGAATGAGTCATGGAAGGATGGTTTGGTGTTTCATTTTGGCACTCATACATTACCAATGGAACTTTAATATGGTGCAACCACTGTGGAAAATGGTATAGTACTTCTTTAAAAAGTTGGAAATAGAAATACTGTTTGATCTAGCAATCCTACTACTTGGTATAGGTAATAAAAAAATAAGAGCCAAGACACAGATATGCACATCCATGTTCACTACACCTTTATTTACAATAACAAAGATGGAAACAACCTAAATACCCATCAATTATTGAATGGATAAACCAACTGCAAAAATAACAAGGAGGGCATGTATGACTTCCTCTGGCTTCACAAGGGGAAGGGATAATCAAACTCAAAATCAATCCAAGGCTGATTCCTATTACATAAGGTCAGACATGCTTCCACCCTACAACCTTATCTATCCTATTCTGACAGCAGACAGAACAACAATTGTTATTGTTGTTAAGTGCCGTGGAGTCAGTTCTGACCCACAGTGACCCTATTTATAGTGTGTCCGAGGAGTGGCTGGTGAGCTTGAACTGCTGATCTTGCAGTTCAAGGCTTCTTGGCAGTCCAGTGCACACCAGGACACCAATCTATTGTAATGGCCACAGAGAATTCAGACAATGTGCAAGATTATGGAGTTTATTACAGAAATGAACAAGGTACAATTCAGGATCAGAAACAATTCAGAATGCAGCAGTTCTCCAGTCAGAAATGTCTCTTCTCTGTCATACTGCAGGTGTGACTTTGCTCTTGTCTTTGGTCTCTCAGTCATGTGGCCTCTCACGTGTTACAAAGTTCCTTTTTGTTATTGTTGTTGTTAAGTGCCATGGAGTTGACTCCGACTCATAGCGACCCTGTGTACAATTCCCAAGGAGGGGCTGGTGAGCTTGAACTGCCAACCTTGTGGATCAAATGACATTGCTATCCAGGACACTATCCCACAGTCGGTAATTGCCAAAAGAGCACATTCTGCAAGCTAACCTCTTCCCATAAGCATTCGGCTTCATTTGCTCCATTGGCTGGAAAGCTCACTGATCTGTCTTTTGCTCTGGTCATTGGTTCTACTGCTGTTACTCTTCTACCACTCCTATGTTATTCCTCCAGTGTCACCACTTTCTGTCCCTTAATCAAAGAGTTTCAATGTGCGGGAAACTCGGAGTCTAAAGGATGTGCTCCACTCCTTGTTCATGGCTCTTGTTAGGTGCCAACTCAATGGGACCAGTCTTCCTTGTATCCTCAATCATAAAATGGCATTTTGCCCATATCCAGGGTGTTGATGGAGGTGTGTTTTTCTAGCCTATTGATGTAAAAGGTCAGGGTGAGGACTTATTGTCCCTTACTGCATAAGACTAGCAGCCCAGATCTGGTTGTAGACAGTTCTATGAACCAATCTCTATTTTTTTTCCCCAATTAAACAGAAAGTTGGCATTTTACCTACTAAGGCAGCAGCTAAAGATAAGAAGTTCTTGATTTCATAAAGATGGCAGTTAGTCTTTGAGACTCACCAGTAAGGTGGAATAACATTCAGATTGTTTATAATGACTATCACTAGTGGCAAATTTTCTTAGCCTGCCTTGATTTTGTCTTTTTGACAGCTTCATATTTATTTCACACCATAAAAGATGAAAAAGAAAGTAAATATAAAACAGAACTTGGTTTACTGTCATATAACCATATGAATAAAAAACATAAAGAATGTGTGGCCCCAGCCACAAAAGAAAGCAGAATATGATAGATGAAGCCAAGCAGAGCTTTCTGGTAGGTTTTGTTTGTTTTTTTTCCCATCTTTGTTTCCATATACATGTTTCATTTTAATAGAATTCTGTCAAATTTATATTTTTCTAGAAAAGGAAATTTAAGAAACAGGTAAATAATGGTAATTGCTTGGCTTTTGGAATGTACTATCTAAGATAGCGCCTAGCAGGTATATGACAAGCAATGCACTTTTACCTATTTACTTATTTTGCAATAAAAAGACTAAGAATAACTTTAATGTACCAGCACATGATAATTGGATACAACTTTTCCTGTCACTATCCCAACAGACATTTAGTTCCAAGCTTGTTTTTTTAACTGGTTTTTAGCCCCAAACCTGGTATTGTACTGTGAGTTAATGTGCTAGACTGCAAGATCGGAGTGAACTGCAAAATTGGTGGCTCGAGCTCACCAGTCACATCTCAGAAACCCTATGCAGGGTCGCTATTGGTCAGAACTAACTCGACAGCACTTAACAACAACAGTCTAAAATCCATTTTATGTGAATCTAAATATGGAGTCTCTGGGTGGCTCAAAGGCTTAACACAAAATTGGCTGCTAACCAAAAAGTTGGAAGTCTAAGACCACCCACAGGCACCTTGGAAGAAAGGCTTGGGGATCTACTTTCAAATATCAGTCATTGAAAACTCTATGGAGGAGAACAAACAAGATGGTGGAGAGGGTAGAC
>NW_006410190.1:0-504 GCF_000296735.1 Chrysochloris asiatica | reverse complement strand
CTGTGCACCTCCAATCTATATGACTAGAGGAGGTATCTGAGCAAGTGGACACCCCACCCCCACCCCCAGAGGGTTCTACTATGCATGCACACAGAGCTTCTCAAAATTTAAAGTGACAGTTTCCACATAAAACCAAACAGCAGTGCAAAACGGACCAGCAAGCCCTGAACTGTTTATCACTAGGAAAAAGGCTTGAATGGGAATGTGGAGTGGGACAGACAGACTAAAAAGGAAATAGGCTGAAAATTAAATCTGGAGTTCTGTCACAATGACCAACAGTGACATCTTGAAATTTCTCAGGAAGAAGAGTGAAAAGGGTAGTCCATCTCCTGATCACATCTACCTAGAGGAAATCAGAAAACATAAAAAAATACCAAAACACTCTCATCTAAGTATTATGCCCAGAGATAATTCCTGAATATGCCCCAAAAATGGAAACAGATAACCATATCAGCACATGTTCAGAAATGAGATAAAGTGACTGAGGCAAATGAGCTGAAAGTT
>NW_006410189.1:14891-15353 GCF_000296735.1 Chrysochloris asiatica | reverse complement strand
CTGCTCATGTGTTCCCTTTGAATTTTAGTCTTAGAGGGGGGTTTGTTCTGAAAGGACTTGATTGCTTGTCTTGATGGCTCCCCAGTGAACAACTTGATGGTTCTTTTTGTAGCCAATCAGGCTGTCATTTTTGTTTTGGATTTTTCCTACTAGTCTTTCTTCTGAGAAGTATCTTCTGTTCCTCTAGCTGTTCCAGGCTGGTCTGATTGTCCCTTCAAGTGGGACTGTCCCACCTCAGAAGGTTCTGGTTGGGGCTCAGGATTCCATCTAAGGTCCTCTACACTACAAAGGCTCCATAAGAAGCCTATTTCACTGGGAAAGTTCTAGAATCCCTTTTAGTTATTTCAATCAGTTACAGTCTGAAGATGGGTTTACAAGCATTCTGTAATCATGTTTCCCAATATTCCTTTCTATCCCACTCAAGTGTCTATTTTACAAAAATAGGCAAGGGAAACCAATATT
>NW_006410189.1:8913-9416 GCF_000296735.1 Chrysochloris asiatica | reverse complement strand
GAAGAGAATCTAAGATTCATGTTGGATACCATGAAGAGAAATAACAAGAATTATTGGCACTCTGGAACAGGAAGAATCACACAAGTCCACAGAGGTGATAGTTGAGGATCTTCTGGAAGAAAATTCCCCTAACATCTTGAAGGATGAGAAGCAAGCATTCAAGACACTGAACGAACCCCAGGAAGGACAGACACCAAAAGAAAATCACCAAGACATATCATAATCAAGCTCTCCAAAATCAAAGACAAGGAGAGAATCTTAAAAGCAGCCAGCCAGGGAAAAGAGAAGTGTTACTTAAAAAGGCAAGCAAATAAGATTAAGCTCTGATCTCTCAGCAGAAACCATGAAGGCAAAAAGGCAATGAAAATAAAAATGTTGTTGTTGCTGTTAGGTCCCATTGAGTCAGTACCGACTCATAGTGACTATATGCACAACAGAATGAAACATTGCCCAATCCTGGGTCAACCTCACAATTGTTGCCACACTTGAGCACATTGATGCTG
>NW_006410189.1:6447-7113 GCF_000296735.1 Chrysochloris asiatica | reverse complement strand
AACAACAGCTTCTTGGTCCAGGTACAGATTCCTCACGAGCACAATGAAGTGTTCCAGAATACTCATAATTTGCGATGTTGTCCATAGCTTGTCATGATCCACACAGTCAAAACATGCTGAGTGGATAATTTATTGCAATAAACTCATACATCCAAAAAGAAGAAAGAACCAAAATTAACACATTAACACAGCATCTTCACCAATTAGGAACAGACCAACATAGGGAACCTACAGTCACCAAAAGAAAAGAAATAATAAAGATTAGAGCAGAAATTATTGAGATAGAAAACAGAAAAACTATAAAAACAATCAACAAGACAAGAAGCTGGTTCTTTGAAAGGATGAATAAAATTGACAACCCAATGGCAAACCTAACAAAAGAAAAGAGGGAGAAGACACAAATAACGTGCATTAGAAACCAGATGGGCAATGTCATAATGGAACCAAAGGAAATGAAAATGATATTAACAGAATACTATGAAGAGTTGTACTCCAACAAATGTGACAATTTAGAAGAGATAGATGTTGTTGTTGTTAAGTGCAATTGAGTTGGTTCCGACCCATAATGACCCTGTATAGGGGAGAAGATATGGATACATTTTTAGAAAAATACAACCTACCTAAACTTACAGAGTGAAGTAGAAAACCTGAACAGACCCATAACAA
>NW_006410189.1:3374-4521 GCF_000296735.1 Chrysochloris asiatica | reverse complement strand
AATGAAAAAATAGGGACAAATTTGAGGGCTTTAACACAGACTAACAAACATTGTGAAAATTGCACAAACAAAAGAAGACAAAATAGATGATTGGTGCATACTAAAAGTTAAAAACTTATGTGCATCAAAAGACTTCACCAGAAGAGTAAAAAGAGAGCCCACAGAACGGGAAAACATCTTTTGCAATGACACATCAGACAAGGGACTCATTTCTAAAGTATATAGGAAACTACAACACCTCTACAAGAAAAAGACAAATAACCCAATTTTAAAATGGGCACAGGACATGAACAGACACTTCATCAAGGAAGAGGTTCAGTCAGCCAACAAACATATGAGAATGTTTACGATCACTAGCCATTAGAGAGATGCAAATCAAAACAAAAATGAGATATTATCTCATACCAGAAATAACAGCAGAGTTCAAAAAAGAAGAGGATAATAAATGCTGGCAAGGATATGGAGAGACTGGAACTCTCCTACATTGCTGATGGGATTGCAAAATGGTCCAATCGCTCTCAAAAACAGTATGGTGCTTCCTCATAAAGTTGGAAATAGAACTGCCTTATGATCCAGCAATCCCTCTACTTGGAATTTATCCACAAGAAATACAAACTATATCATGAGTAGATATATGCACACCATTGTTCATAGCAGCACTATTTACAATAGCAAAATGATGGAGACAGCCTAAGTGCCCAGCAATGGAAGAATGGATAAACAAACTTTAGTACATACACACAATGGAATATTATGTTACCTTGAAAATAACAAGGAAGCTGTATTCCACCTCATAACATGGATGAACCTTGAGGACATTATGCTGAGTGAAATTATTCAGTCACAAAAGGGGAAATGTTGCTTAGGACCATTGTAAAAGTTTAAGAAAAATACCCACACTAAAAGGGGGGAAAAAGAAAAGAAAAAATTTTTGTTGGATACCAGAGTGTTGGGGATGGGGCAAGGGGAAGGTGGAGTACAAGGTAGGGAATAGACACATGATATTTGGGGTGTTGGGGGTGGCAATACACAATAAGAGGGAGGAAAATGAAAACCAAGGTGGATGGGAGAACATTTAGGCAGGTTTGCATGAGCTAAGTGGGGCAGAGATAAATAGTGATGTATGCTCAACTTTGGAACAACAGGG
>NW_006410189.1:0-1531 GCF_000296735.1 Chrysochloris asiatica | reverse complement strand
AGTAATGATTAAAATAATAATAATAATAAAAGTTGGAAAAGATCTGGGGATATCAGAAGCCTTATCCATTGCTAATGGGAATGTAAGTTTAGTACAGTCATTACAGCAATTCCACTCCTAGGTATTGGTGGTGGGGTAGTTAAGTGTTGTCAAGTCAGTTCCAACTCATGGTGATCTTGCATAGGGTTTTAGCGGCTTTAAATCTTATATAACATAATTACATAGCTTTTGGACATAAAAGTAGCAATGTGAGCAGATATATGCATACCTGTGTTCATTGAAGCACTATTCACCATAGCAAAAAGGCAGAAACAATCTAAGTGTCCATCAACAGATGAATAGATAAAGAAAAGTGACACATACATACAGTGGAATACTACTTAGCCATAAAGAGAAATACAGTCCTGGTACATGCTACAACATGGATAGACCTAGAAGACATCATGCTGAGTAAAATAAGTCTACCATAAAAGGACAAATGCCATATGACCTCCCTTATATGAAAATACAAGAATCAGTAAGGATACAGAGACCAACAACTATTCGTGGTTACTGGGGGTAAAGGGAGAGGGAAGAAGTGGGTTTATGTTTTTGGTAGTGTGAATATTGGCACCAGATAGTGGGGAATAGCTATACAACTTGACAAGTGTCCCTAATATCACTATGTTGTACACCAGAAAAAAGGGCAGGATGGTAAATATTGTGTTCTATATAGTTTTACAATAACAGCAACCAAATACCTCATAGGATTAGTTCTGTTGGTTCAAAAGTTGAGGGTCATGGCTTCATGGTACTGTCCAATTGTCCTAAAATTGTTTTTAGAACTTCTGTTCCACTCTCTATTTCAATGAGTAGTGCTGAGGGGCTTCAAACCTTATGAATGGCCATCCAAGATACAGCCATAGACCTTTATTCACCTGGAGAAGCAGAGGAAGGAGACTCAGGAATCTGGAAAGGAACTGGATTGCAAGTCTTACTGCCTCCTTTGCCACAACACTGAAAGAACTGGATGGTGCCCAGATACCATTACTGAATTCTTTGATTGAAGAATCAACAGATGAATACTGATAAAAATGGAGAAAATGTGAAACAGAATTTCAAATTCTGGATTTAATGAGACTGGAGGAACCCCTGAATAGATCATTGAGAAATCTGTAAATCATGAACCAAAATTGTTCTCTGAAGTCATCCTTAAACTGAGCAATTTAAAAAAGCATTTGCTCTTTAAAAAATTATCTACATGAGATCAAATTGATAACAGTAACTCTAAAACATGGATGAGAAGTTAAGGGATGTTGTTGTTGTTGTTGTTGTCAAGTGCCTTTGAGTCAGTTCTGACCCATAGCAACCCTGTATGGGTTTCTCAGGAGCCGCTGGTGAGATTGAATCACCGACCTTGCAGTTCAAATGGCTTTGCAGTCTGGTGCATTAACCCACAGCGCCTTACCAAGACTCCAAGTTAAGGAATTGTTGTTGTTGTTGTCAGGTGCCATTGAGTCAGAACCGACTCATAGCGACCCCATGCACAGCA
>NW_006410188.1:16543-18170 GCF_000296735.1 Chrysochloris asiatica | reverse complement strand
TCAACTTATTGGAAGAGGTCCATATTTGTGCCAATTCCAAAGAGAGGTGGCCCAATGAAATGTAGAAATCATCAGATAATAATATTAATATCACATGCAAATAAAATTTTGCTAAAGATAATTTTTAAATGGCTATAACAATGCATTGACAGAAAACTGCCAGAGGTTCAAATGAGATTCAAACAAGGACATGAAATGAGGGATCTCACTGCTGATGTCAGACGGACTTTGGCTGAAATTAGAGAATACCAAAGATACTTGTCTGTACTTATTGACTGCAAAGGCTTTTGACTGTGTGGATCATGACAAGGTAAGGATAGCATTACGGAGAATGATTATTCCAGAACACCTAATTGTGCTCATGATGAATCTGTACATAAACCAAAAGGCAGCAATTTGAACAGATCAAGGGGACACTGAATAGTTTAAAATTCAGAAAGGTGTGCACCAAGTATTCTTTCATCATACTTATTCAATCTATGCACTGAGCAAAAAAATCTGAGAATCTGAATTATCTGAAGAACATGGCATCAAGACTGAAGGAAGACTCATTAACAACATGTAATATGCAGATGATACAACCTTCCTTGCTGAAAGTGAAGTGGACTTAACATACTTATGAAGATTAAAGAGCACAGCCTTCAGTATGGGTTGCACCTCAATGTAAAGAAAACAAAAGTCCTCACCACTGGACCAATAAATGAAATCATGATAAATGAAGAAACAATTGGAAGTTTTCAAAGACTTCATTTTGCATTGATCTACCACCAACACTCATGGAAGCAGCATTCAAGAATTCAAACAATATATTGCAGTATTCAAATTTGCTGCACAAGACATCTTAAAGTGTCCAAGAGCATAGATATCAGTTTTGACAACTAAGGTGTGCCAGACCCAAGCTATGGTATTTTCAGTAACCTAATACTCATTTGAAAGTTGAACAATGAATAAGGAAAATCATAGAAGAATTGATGTTTTTGAATTATGGTGTTGAGAAGAACGTTAAAAGTGCCATGGGCTGTCAGAAGAACAAACAAATCTGTGTTGGAAGAAGTAAAGCTAGAATGTTCCTTAGAAGCCAATACTTCATCTCTCATACTTCAGATATAATATCCAGGGAGACCAGTCACTGGAGAAAGACATCATGCTTGGCCAGCAAAAAAGAAGGAGATCTCAGCGAGATATATTGTCACAGTGGCAGCAGCAATGGAATCAAGGATAGACATGATGGTGAGCTTGGTGCAGGACCAAACTGTTTTGTTTTGTTTTGCATAACATTTCTATGAGTCAGAACCCACTCAATGGCACTTATCAACAGCAACAACAAACATTCAGAAGTAGTCCACCTCTCCTTTTTTCTAGTCTATCTTATCCAGAAGCTCCTCTGAAACTTGTCCATCATCAGTGACCCTGCTGGTTTTAAAATACTAGTGGTATAGATTCCAGCAGCCACCATACTATGCCAAACTGACAGATGAGTGGAAGAAGAAAATCATTAGGTCACCATAAACCTACAAACTGCCAAGTTAGCACTGGTACCAATCAATCACATTTGCTTTCTTTATTTTGTAGAATCATAACACATTAATTCATCTTTCTATAAAAGAGAACAGAAGAACCCCCCCCC
>NW_006410188.1:9105-15648 GCF_000296735.1 Chrysochloris asiatica | reverse complement strand
TTAAGAATGTGTGGAAGAAGGTAGAGTCCCCACGCAATAACTTTCATCTTGTCTAGACGGGTCTGGTGAAAAGAGATGAGGATAAGATTCTTATGATTTAATAGTGAGTAAATGTTATCATAACTAATTGTGACTTTCACAATTGTAAAGGTAGAAATTTTGTAATAAAAACAGGGGAGTAGTTAACATTACAGTCCAGAAACAGAGGACCTTAGGATCATCAAGGGAGAAGAGCACAAGCAGAATGCAGGACCTCTCAGAATGTGCCCTTTGGTTTAAATTATTATATATTTCTGAGTGTTTTTGTGTACATCCCCACCCCCCAGAATAAAAGAGAACAGAAGAGAATTTTCTAGGTCATCCTATCTAATTCTTATTATATGAATAATTGTAGAATGGGTCTCAACTTTTCTTGTTATTCTTTCATTCATTATTTTTATAAATTTTTTTGGTATGTACTACATGGAGTATTCATGCAGAGCTGTAGGATTAACACTGGATTGCTACCTATAAATTCAGCGGTTCAAACCTACCAATTGCTTCTCAGAAACCCCATCCAGAGTCAACATGAGTTAGAACCAACTCAATGGCTCTTAACAATAACAACTTTATTCCAAGAGTCCCTAGTGACACAAGCAGGTAACTGTTCAACTACTAGCTGAAAGGTTGGCAGTTTGAGTTCACCTAGTTGGCCCAGGATAGGGCAGTATTTCATTCTGCTGTGCATAGGGTCAGTGTTTTGTTCTGCTGTGCATAGGGTCGCTATGAGTCAGTACCAACTCGATGGCACCTAACAACAACAACAGAGGCTCCTTAGAAGACAAACCTGTTCATCTGCTTCTGAAAGATCAAAGCTTTAAAAACTCTAAGTGTGGTTCTACTCTGTACACATGAGATTACCATGAGTCAAGATCAATTTAACAGCAACTAAGAACAATGGTTTGCTAAGAATTTTGATGAACACTAAACTGAATCATATGAAAGGCACACTGTGTTAGCCTCATAATCAAATCATAAACAGAATTGAAATATAAAGAATACATTGCTAATCAATGTGAAATTTTAACTTGTAGCTATATTATAAGCGAAGTTCTGGTGTGACGCTGTGGGCTAATGCGTCAGACTGTCAACTGTGCAAAGTGGGTGGTTCAAGTGTATCAGCTGCTCCTTGGAAACCCTATTCAGGGTCACTATGCGTTGGAATTGACTCAACAGCACTTAACAACAACAACATATTATAAACAGACTATTTCAGTCTTTCTCAAAGTAGCAAAGAGATGAGACTTTTATTAACAAAGTAATAACTGATTTCAGTAAGAACTTCACTCATAGATGTAAAAATTGCAAGAAATTCAGTATTTAATTAAATGTAAGAGTCTTAAACTAAAAATGTAGACAAGAAAACTTTGCCAGAGTATCAAAATGCAACATAACATGAATATTCCTATAATCCCAATTACACCTTTTTTGTCCCTACCAACTAAATCAGGCATAGAATGTGGAGAATGGAAAGGTTATTAATTTTCTCTGGATAAGGAACATGAATCCCAAAGATGTGATGTTGGTGATGCTGTGATTAAGTCTTTTTCCCCAGTCTTCCAATTCATTGTTTTGTCTACAGTACAAGCTGGGCCTGAGTGACTCCATATGCTCTTATTCTCTTTCAGATGATAGTGAGCCGAATCATGAATTTTCTGAGTGTCCTGGGAGCAGTAGCTGGAATCATTCTCCTCTCATTTGGTTTCATACTAGATCAGCACTATCTTTGCGGCTTTTCTGACCAACACAGTCAGTGCCATGCTATTACCACCTTATTAGTTGTAAGTATTCACATGCCTAGGGTGATGGGTAATGAGTTCAACCAAAAAGATGTTTTAGTATCCAATCAGCACTATCTATATATTGTTATGGACACATGTATTCTCTTTTATTCAAAAGCGTTTACTGAATCCATTATTATTTGATAGATAATGTGGAATTGAAAAATAAATGCATTATAATCCTATCTTTAGGAATCCACAGTTAAGTAGAAGAGGTAAACTATATGCACAAATATTATAAAAGAGTGATATATTAAAAGAAAATTACAGATGCAGCAGTATAGTAGCAACTCACAAACCTAGATGTGCATCAGGATCATGAGCTGACTGTTTCTATGGTTTGGGTTTTGGTTGGTTCTTGGTAGACTGGACTTCTGATAAAGCATGGTAGATTGAACACAAGTATTTTTTTTCTGCTCTTCCAAAATGCACACAGAAATTAGAGTAAAGAAATTTAAAAAACGGTATGAATTTACAAGGAGAGAAAAAATTACTAATGAGACTTAAAAAAAAAAAAAATGTGCTGGCTCAACAGCAACTGTTGATAAGTGTAGTATGAACAGCAACTGTTTCAAATTTGCAAACTGGAGAAGCTGCTGGTCCAGTCAGTGATCTTATTTTGGGAACACATGAATTCACAAGCGATTACTGTTAAAACAGTCATTCTGATGTCTAACTTGTACATAAGCTTCTGAAGAAGCTTATGTTAAAACCTGAAACTGAGATATTTTGTCTTGCATACATTAACAATTTGTTGAGTCATAGTTCCAGTTATTTTTTAAATCATAGTTTCTATTTTATTTATGTCATTCTCAATCACTTTCATTAAAACCAAAACAGAGGATATGATACTTAAAAAAAAGAAAAATGGGATAAGCCATTAAATTAGCAGCTACCTTCTCATAAACAACAATAATAAACATAAGATAGACTAGAATAGTATCTTTAATGTGATGGGAGACAAAGGAACTGCCCACAAGTTATAACTAGCCATGAAACTATATGAATGAAGGTAAAATGAATTTTTCAAATAATTTTTACCTTCAGACCTTAAATAAATAATAAAGGATGAATTCTAAAGAGAAATAAATGATAAGGGTACTGAAATGCAAGAAGGAATGAAAAACAAAGAATGTGATAAATGTGTGGATAAATATAAGTGAATATTTTTGTTCATGCAAAACAGCAGTTATAATAATGTCTGTTTTTGTTATTAAGTGCCAAGTCTGTTCCAACTTAAGCAACCCTGTATAGGGTTGCCAAGGAGCGACTGGTCTACTTGAACCATCAACCTTCCAGTTCAAACCGATGTAGCAGTCCAACGTATTAACCCATAGCGCCACACCAGAACTCCATAATAATGCCTATTGGGATTAAAAATAAAAGCTTTTAAAATATCAGACAATATTAACCTAGAAGTTGGGAAGGAAGCAAATGGAGTTGAAGCGCTTGCTGCATTTTTTGTTTTAACTAGGAATAGGATAAAATATTGATTAATTTTAGACTTTGATAGACTATGTTGTAATGTTTATGGTGCCATTAAAAGTAAGAAACTGGAGCTAATAGAAACATTTAATCCAATGTGCCAAACAACAGAATGGTCATTCTCACAATACATATTACCAAATATTAGCTCTCTGTTGGTAAATTAAAAAAAAAAAAAAAAAGTACGGATGAATAACAAAGGTTGAAGTCATACAATATGTGTTTAGTGTAATAAAATCATACACCAATGATAAAAATATTTTTAAAGCCCTCTGTGATTGAATATTAAGAAATATATTTCAAAGTAATTTGTGGGTCAGAGAAGAAGTCATCATGGAAATCTACAATTGTTTTAAAATAAAAGATCACAACCTTGTAGGAGAAAAAACTAAAGCAATTTTTAAGACGGCCTATATAGGAGTCCTAAGGAGCTCTGGTAGTGTAATGGTTATGAATAGGGCTGCGAACTGCAAGGTCAGCAGTTCGAAACTACCAGCTGTTCCGCAAGAGAAAGATGAGGCTTTCTGCTCCTGTAAAGAGTTACAGCCTTGGAAACCCTGTACAGGGTCGCTATGAGTCGGAACTGACTCTGCAGCACATAACAACAACAACATATAAGAGTCCTGGTGTGGCGCTCTGGGTTAATGCACCAGACTGCAAACCCATTTGAACTACAAGGTTGGTGGTTCAAGCTCACCAGCGGCTCCTTAGAAACCCTATACAATGTCGCTATCGGTCAGAATTGACTCAATGGCATTTAACAACATATAGCTTTGAAAGTAGATATTAGAAGATACAAAGTTTGTAAAAAATGATCTAAACGTTAATCATAGGGAGTTGGGAAAAGCATAGCAAGTGACTCAAAGAAAGTAGAATAAAGAAATAATATCCAAAAATAAAGCAGAAATAAGTAGAAAATATGCCTACAGTGTTGTTGTTGAGTGTCATCGAGTCAGTTATGATGCACAGCAACCCTATATAAGGCTTCCAAGGAGTAGCTGGTGGGTTTGAACTGCTAACCTTGTGGATCATAGTCAAGAGGTGATCCTACAGTACCACAACAAAAGGTCAAAATAGTCACAGTTGGTTCTTGGAAATACCAATAAAATTTACAATTTTTTTCCACTCTTGGTTATGACCAAAAGGCCTAACCCACTGCCATTGTGTCAGTTCTGAGTCAGACCCTATAGGACAGAATAGAACTGCTCTGTAGGTTTTCCTGTCTTTGATGAAGCACAGCAAAAATGATCCTTAGAAGCCTGATGGCAAGACTTCATCTCTCTTACTTTGGACATATTATCAGAAGGGACCAGTCTCTGTAGAAGGACACCATGCTTAATAAAGCAGACAGTCATTGAAAAAGAGGAAGATCCCTAACAAGATGGATTGACATTTGGGCAGCAACAATGTGCTTAAATATAACAAGGACATCATGCTTGCAAAAGTGGAGGCTCATCAAAACAGAGGTAGACCTCCAATGAGGTGGACTGACATAGTGGGCTCAAACATAACGTGTGTAAGGATGAGGCAGGTGCAGTCAGTGTTTCATTCTGTTGTGCACAAGGTTGTTATGAGTTGGAACCAACTTGATGGTACTGGACATAGTACCATGAGAGACCAGTTACTCTTTACAAAATATAATGTTTCATAAAGTGGAGCGTTGGAGAATAAGAGGAAGACCTCCAGTGAGATGGATTGGCACAGTGACAGCCTACAGACTGAGGCATAGCAACGATTATGAAATTGTCTGAGGATCAGGCAGTTTTTCATTCTGTTGTGCATAGAGTTGTTAAAACTCAGTACTGACTCATTGGCAACTAACAACAACAGCAATAACAACCACATCAACAACATAGTGTTTCCAAAACTGTAAACATTTATGAAAGTAAATTGCCACACATCTTTTCTCCCATGGAGTTCCTGGTTTTGACAGAGTAGTTATATCAGACCAACTTTCCAAGTTAACATATAAATACAGATGAAAAAATAACATGATAGCCAAGTTTTGAAGTTGAAGATTCATGTAAATAAATGTATACACTGAAGTGATCTCAAAATTCTCCATCATTTTCACCCTCAAAATGTTTACTGATTCCTAAGATGAACAGGCCACTATTCATCTGTCAATTTGTCTTATTATGGTGGCTTGTCCACCACACATCTGTCAGTTTGTTGTATTGTGGTGGCTTGTGAGTTACTGTGATTCTGGAAGCTATTCCACCAGTATTTTAAATACCAGCAGGGTCACCCATGGTGGACAGGTTTCAGTTTCGTTCTGCTGTGCATAAGGTCACTATTAGTCAGTAGCAACTCGATAGCACCTAACAACAACAACAACATGGTGGCTTGTGAGTTGCTGTGATTCTGGAAGCTATGCCATAGGTATTTTAAATACCAACAGGGTCACTCATGGTAGACAGGTTTCAGATGAACTTACAGGTGAAGACAGACTAGAAAGAAGGAGAAATGAATTACTTCCAAATATTTAGTCACTGAAAACCACCATAATACAACAAACTGGACAGACGACTGGTGGTCTGTTCATCTTAGGATTCAATAAACATCTTGAGGGTGAAAATGATGGAGAATTTTGAAATCATTTCAGTGTTTATATTTATTTACATAAACATTCAACTTCAAAACTTAGCTACCATATTATTTTTCATCCATATTTGTTTATATGTTAACAAATGGAAAATAACATGGCCAACTTATTGGAAGAGATCCGTTCCAAAAAGGGGGTGACCCAACAGAACGCAGAAATCATTGAGCAATATCTTTGATACCCCATGCGAGTAAAGTTTTACTAAAGGTAATACAGAAACAGCTGAAAGCTTACATTTACAGAGAACTTCCAGAGGTTCAAGCCAAATTCAGAAAAGGATGTGGAACAAGGGATATCGTTGCTGATATCTGATGGATCCTGGTTGAAAGCAGAGAATACCAGAAATATGTTTACCTGTGCTTTGTTGATGACGTAAAGGCTTTCAATTGTGTGGATCATGACAAGATATGGACAGCATTGCGAAGTATGAGTGAGTATTCCAGAACACTTAATTGTGCTCTTGAGGAATCTGTACATGGACCAAGAGGCAGTTGTTCAAACAGAACATGGTTTAAAATTCAGAAAGGTGTGCTACAGGGTTGTATTCTTTCACCATACTTTTTCAACCTGTATGCTGAGCAAATCATCTGAGAAGCTGGGTTATATGAACAAAAATGTGGCATCAGGATTGGA
>NW_006410188.1:3303-4195 GCF_000296735.1 Chrysochloris asiatica | reverse complement strand
AACATCATGATATACTGAAATTGCCAATGGCTTCATTTTGCTTGGATCCACCAAAGCACTCATGAAGCAGCAGTGAACAAGGCAAGCAATGTATCCCATTAGGTGTGTCTGTTGCTCAAGACCTCTAAAGTGTTAAAAAGCAAAGATGTCATTTTGAGGACTAAATTGTGACTGACCTAAGCCATGGTCTTTCCAATTGCTTCAAATGCATGTGAAAGTCAGACAATGACCACAAAAGAATTAATGCATTTAAGTCATGGAGTTGGAGAAGAATATTAAAAGTACCATGGATTGCCAGAAAAACAAATAACTCTGTGTTGAAAGAAGTACAGCCAGAATGCTGCTTAGAAGCCAGGATGGCCAGACTTCGTTTCTCATACTTCAGACATATTATCAGGAAAGACCAGTCCCTGGAGAAGGACATCACGCTTGGTAAAAGGAGGGTAAGCCAAAAAGAGGAAAGCCCCTAATGAGGTGAATTGGCACAGTGGCATCAGTAATGGGCTAAAGCGTGACAAGTGTGAGGTTGGTGTAGGACTGGGCAGTGTTAAATTCTGTTGTGCATAAGGTTACTATGAGTCAGAACCAACTCAACAGCACCTAACAACAACAACATTATCAGTTTGTCATACCGTGGTGTCTTTCATGCTATTGACATGCTGGGAGCTATTCCATTGATATTTTTAATACCAGCAGGGTCACCCATGGTAAATAGGTTTCAGTGGAGCTTCCAAAAGAAGACAGCCTAGGAAGAAGAAGAGATGTATTACTTTTGAATGGTTATCTACTAGAAACCTTATGAATAGCAGCAAACATTGTCAGATTTAGTTCTGAAAGATGAAAACATTATGAATACTAGCAGAACATTATCAGATATGTTGTTGTTGTTGTT
>NW_006410188.1:0-718 GCF_000296735.1 Chrysochloris asiatica | reverse complement strand
AACAACAAACTTCTTCAATGCAAACACCTTTTCGAAGCAATACAAAAAGTGGCTATACACATGGATGTTACCAAATGAAATATACTGGATTCAAAGTGATTGCTAATACAGAAATATGTTAATGTGTGCTGTGAAGCAGAAAGCAGCTTGTTAAGACAAAGCGAAATATTACAATGAGATATGCAAAGAGCCGAAGTTAGAAAATCAAAAGGGAGTAACATGCTCAGCATTTATCAAGCTGAAAATGTAAGAAAAAATTCAAGTTTTGACTTGAGATATTGAAGGGTTTTGGTACTGTAGGATAAGCACTGTACAGATTGGCATTTCAAACCCAGCAGCCACTCCTTGAAAACCTATCCAGGGTCAGTATGAGTTGGAATCAACTGGACAGCACTTAAAAATATGGAAAAGATCCATATTCTGCCCATTCCAAAGAGAGGTGACCCAACAGAATGTCGAAACCATTAACAATATCATTAATATCACATGCAAGTAAAATTTTGCTGAAAATAATTCAGAAACAATTACAATAAAACATTAACAGAAAATTGCCAGATATCTAAGCCATATTCAGAAGAGGACATGGAATAAGGGATATCAGTGCTGATATCAAATGAATCTTCAACGAAACCAAAGAATACCAGAAAGATATTTATTTGTGCCTTATTGGTTATGCAAAGGCTTTCAACTTTGTGGATCATGAAAAACTATGGATAAC
>NW_006410187.1:16030-16800 GCF_000296735.1 Chrysochloris asiatica | reverse complement strand
CCCATCAACTGAAGAATGGATAAACAAACTGTGGTACATACACACAATGGAATATTATGCTACTTGAAAAATAACAAGGAAGCTGCAAGCCACCACCTAACATGGATGAACCTTGAAGACATCATGTTGAGTGAAATTAGTCAGTCACAAAAGGAGAAATACTACATAGGACCACTACTGTAAAAGAGTAAGAAAAAGAACCCATACTAAAGGGGGTTGATTCTTTGCTGGTTGCTGTGATATGGAGGTGGAGTGAGGGGAGGGAGGGGACAGTGGAGCACAGGGCAGGGATTAGACACAGGATAGTTTGGGTGCTGCAGAGAGGGGTAATATACAAGAAGGGAGAGGGGAATGGAAAAACAAAGTAGATGGGAGAACAATTAGGCAGGTTTGAATTGGCTAAGTGGGACAGAGGTAAATAATGATGCATGTACAACCTTGGAACAACAGCGTTCTGGGATACAAACATTGAGACATGGTTGGAATGGGGAAAAGGGGAGAAATAATGTTAAGATACTTGGCTATCTTTTGCATCTTTGTTTTAATTGCATTATATTATAAAATAGACACTGGATAGGGAGAGAAAGGAATAGCCAGAAACATCACCATAGAAAGCTTGTAAGCCCATCTTCTGCCTATAACTGACTGGAATACCTAAAATAGGGTTACAACATGACCAGTGAAGGAGGCTTTCTGCAGAGCCTCTGCATTACATAAGACTATAGGTGGAAGCCTGAACCACATGCAGATCTTCAGAGATGGGAAATTTC
>NW_006410187.1:14913-15615 GCF_000296735.1 Chrysochloris asiatica | reverse complement strand
GAGGGCATATGCACAAGAACACCCATACGTGCAAATAATACCCACTTGATCTGACTTCAATGACTGGATGATCAGAGCTTAACCACAAGAAGATAGAAGAGGGGAAAAAAAGAGTAAACCGATACAATTTGATGAACTTGACCTACACCTATGGATGCAGTAGCTCAAAAGAGGAAACAAATCCTTACAGCAAGGATCACACACACAGAGTAGACAGGGAAGGGCAACTTGGACACTGGCTCCCAAAATGGGGTGGCTACAAAGGCAAGAAGTGACTGGCTTACAAGCTTTCAAGAGGGAACCTAGATGCAGAGGGCATGGAAGAAGGTAGAATCTCCAGTGAGTAGTATCCAATCTGTCTGGGCGGGGCTAATGAAATGAAATGCAAATAGGTCTCTTGTGATACAATAGTGAATAATTGTTATCAAGACTGATTGTGAGGGTTGGAAATGTAAAGGTAGACATTTTATAGCAAGGAGAGAAGTGATTAACTTTGCAGTTTAGGAGCAGAAGTCCCTGGGACCATCAGTGGAGAAGAGTGGAGAGCGGGACCCTCAGAGAAGCAGTGATGCCAGAGATGGAAGCAGAGATGATGACGTGGAGAGATGGAGCAGCTGGAGACTTTAGATCCAGAGAGGGAGAGGGGCTGTGTGCTGAAGACCGGGGTGCAGGCTTGTAGTGTATATTCTTTGCTTGGTTGAT
>NW_006410187.1:14301-14813 GCF_000296735.1 Chrysochloris asiatica | reverse complement strand
AATGAGAAGATAAAATATTGTTGTTAGGTGCCATCAAGTCAGTTCTATGCACAATAGACCAAAACAATGCCCCATCCTGTCCCATTCTCACAATTGTTATGTTTAAGTTTGTTGCTGTTGCCACTGTGTCAGTTCATCTCATTAGAAAGAAGTCTTTATCTTTTTTGCTGGCCCTCCAATTTACAAAGCATGATGTCCTTCTCCAGGGACTGGTCCCTCCTGATAACATAGTCAAAGTATAAGTTGTTGTTGTTTAGTGCCATCAAGTAAGTTCTGACTCATATCGACTCATATCAAGTTGGTTCAGACTCATATCAAATAGGGTTTCCACGGAGCAGGTGATGAGCTTAAACTACTGACCTTGCTGTTCAAACTGACCTTGAAGTCCAGTGCAGAAAAAGTCAAATGCTTTTAAAGAACATTCTGGCCGTACTTCTTCCAAAACACATTTGTTTCTTCTTACAGTCAATGGTATTTACAGTATTTTTAGAAAACACCCTAATTCAAATACA
>NW_006410187.1:11782-13146 GCF_000296735.1 Chrysochloris asiatica | reverse complement strand
AATTCTTCTACAGTCTTCCTTATTCAATGTCCAGCTTTCACATGCATATGAGGTTACTGAAAATACCATGGCTTGGGTCAGGTGCACCTTTGTCTTCAAGCTGACATCTTTGCTCTTCAACACTTTAAAAGGGTCTTGTGTAGCAGATTTGCCTAGTGCAATACGTAGATTGGTCTCCTGACTGCTGCTTCCATGAGTGTTGATAATTGATCCAAGAAGTAAATCCTTGACAACTTCAATCTTTTCTCCGTTGATAAGAATGTTGTTTATTGATCCAGTGGTGAGGAATTTTGTTTTCTTTACATTGAGATGTAATCCATACTGAAGGCTATGGTCTCTGATCTTCGTCAGTAAGTATTTTAAGTCCTCTTTACTTTCAGCAAGCAAGGTTGTATCATCAGCATATCACAGGTTGTTAATGAGTCTTCCTCTAATCCTGATGCCACATTTTTCTTCATATAACCCAGCTTCTCAGATTATTTGCTCAGCATACAGGTTGAATATGTATGGTGAAAGAATACAGCCTTGTCGCACACCTTTCTTAATTTTAAACCATTCAGTGTTCCCATGGTCTGTTCAAACAACTGCCTGTTGGTCCATGTACAGATTCCTCATGAGCACAATTAAGTGTTCCAGAATATTCATATTTTGCAATGTTGTCCATAGATTGTCATGATCCATACAATTTAAAGATTTTGCATAGTCAATAAAGCACAGGTAAACATCTTTCTGATGTTCCCTGCTTTCAGCCATGATCCATCAGTCATCAGCACAGATATCCCTCATTCCATGGTCTCTTTTGAATCTGACTTTAACCTCTGGAAGTTCTCTGTCAATGTATGTTTACAGCTGTTTCTGTGTTACCTTTAGTGAAACTTTACTCGCATGGAATATCAAATATATTCTCCAATGACTTCTGCATTCCGTTGGGTCACCTCTCTTTGGAATGGGCCTAAATACAATCTTCCACTCAGTTGGCCAGATAGTTGTTTTCCAAATTGCCCTCCAACCTAAGTGCCCTCCAACCTGAGGGGCTCATTTTCCAGCACTATATCTGACAGTGTTTCTCTGCTTTCAAAAGGTTTTCAGTGATTAAATATTCAGAAGTAGTTCATCACTCCTTCTTCCTAGTCTGTCTTCTTCTGGAAGCTCATCTGTAACCTGTCCACCATGGCTGACCCTATTGGTATTTAAAGTATCCATGGCATAGCTTCCAGAATCACAGCAACTCACAAGCCACCACAGTATGACAAACTGACAAACGAGTGGTGGTTTCTCCATTTATCATGATGTTATTCATTTGTCCAGTGGTGAGGATTTTTATTTTCTTTACATTGCTGCCAGTAATAAAGGTTGTGTCCTCT
>NW_006410187.1:0-10662 GCF_000296735.1 Chrysochloris asiatica | reverse complement strand
CATAAAAGAATTGATACTTTTGAGTTATGGTGTTGAAGGAGAGTACTGAAGGTACCATGGGCTGCCATGGCTGCCAAAAGAACCAGTAAATCCGTTTTGGAAGAAATGCAGCCAGCGTGTTCCTTGGAGGCCAAGATGGCCAACCTTCGTCTCTCATACTTTGGACATGTTTCAGGAGGGACCAGACACTGGAGAAGGATATCATGTTTGGTAAAGTGGAGGATTAGAGATAAAGAGGAAGACCCCCAATGAGATGGATTGGCCAAGTGGTAGCATCAATGGACTCAAGTGTGGCAACAGTAGTGAGGTTGGCCCAGAATCAGGTAGTGTTTCATTCTGCTGTGCATAAGGTCGTTATGGATCGGTACCGACTCGATGGCACCTAAAAACAACAACACATATACTTCAATATTTTGTCCATGTTGTTGTTGTTAAGTGCCCTCAAGTCAATTTCAACTCACAGCGACGCTGTATAGAGTTTCCGAGGAGCATCTAGTGAGCTTGAACCACCAGCCTTGCAGTTCAAATGGTTTTGCTGTCTGGCGCATTAACCCACAGTGCATTATCACAAGTTAAGGCTTGATTTATTTTCTTCAGTTCTTTTGGCTTGAGAAATACTGAGCATTTTATTCCCTTTTGATTTTCTAACTCCAGATCATTGCATATTTCATTACAATACTTAACTTTATCTTCTTGAGCTGCCTTTTGAAGTCTTCTGTACAGCTCTTTTACTTATTTCTTCCCATTGCTTTAGCTTCTCTACATTCAAAAGCAAGTTTCAGAGTTTCTTCTGACATCCATTTTTGTCTTTTCTTTCTTTCCTGTCTTTTTGCTTTCTTTCTTCATGGATGATGTTTGTGGTGTCGTTCCACAATTCTGAATCTTCTGACTGATGCATTAGACTGTTCTTGAGATGGTCTCTAAATTCAGGTGGGATGTATTCAAGGTTATATTTTGGCTCTCATTAACATGCTTGCATTTTCTTCAACTTCAGCCTGAACTTGGCATCTGAGCAATTGATGGTTTGTTCCACAGTCAGCTCCTGGTCTTGTTTTGACTGATGACATTGTGTCATTGTCTCTTTTCACAGATGTAGTCAATTTGATTCCCGTGTGTTCTATCTGATGAACTCCACAAGTATAGTTACCTTTTATGTTGTTGAAAAAAGGGTATTTGCAATGAATAAATTGTTGGTCTTGCAAAATTCTATCATTAGATCTCCATATTTTCCAACTACTGATCCTTCTTCTTTTTTTCAAATTTTTGCATTCCAGTCACCTGTAATTATCAATATGTTTTGACTACATATGTGATCCATTTCAGATGGAAGTAGTTGGTAAAAATCTTCTATTCCTCATCACTGAATTTAGTGGTTGGTGTGTAAATTTGAATCATAGTGGTATTAATTGGTGTCCCTTATAGGTATATAGATAGTATCCTATCACAGACAGCATGGTACTTTCAGATAGTCCTTAAAATGTTCTGTTTGATGCAGAATGCAATGCCATTCCTCCGGAATTTGTCATTCCTGGCATAGTAAACCATAGGATTGTCAGATTCAAAATGGTCAATAGTCCATTTCAGCTCACTTATACCTACGATATCAAATTTTATACATTCCATTCATTTTTTTATGACTTCCAGTTTTCCTAGATTCCTATTTCATATATTCCATGTTCAGAGTATTAGTAGATGATTTCAGCTGTTTCCTCCCATTTTGAGTTGTGCCAAATCAACAAATGAAGGTCCTCAAAGTTTTGCTCCTTTCATATCATTATGGTCTACTCTACTTTGAGAAGGTTGCTCTTTCGTAGTCATTTTTTGTTTTTTTAATCCTTTATTGTGAGTTATGTGATAGTTTACATGGGAGGACATTAGCTTCACATTGATCCCATCGTATATTGTTTCCTTGCCATGGTTACGATCCCCTCCATGCATCATCCATCAACCACAGGGTATACCCTGCAGCCTGTCCCCTGGTCATCAGCACACAGCCCCTCTCCCTTTCTAGGTTCAAAGTCCCCAGACACTCCATCTCTCCACATCATCATCTCTGCCTCCATCTCTGGCATCACTGCTTCTCTGGGTAGGGTTCCATTCTCTGCTCTTCTCCCTTGATGGTCCCAGGGACCTCTGCTCCTAGACTGCAAAGTTAATCACTCCCCTCCCTTTGCTACAAAACATCTACCCAGTCATATTTTGAGCACCTTCTATCTCTGGGCACTATATCTGACATTGTTCCTCTGCCATTCATAGGTTGGCAGTGCCTAACCATTCAAAAATAGTCTGCCTCTCCTTCTTCCTAGTCCATCCTAGCCTGGAAGCTCCTCTGAAACCTCTTCACCATCGGTGACATTGCTAATCTTTAAACTATAGATGGCAAAGCTTCCACCATCACAGCCATCATAGTACAACAAACTGACAGATGAGTAATGTTAGAAGTTAAGTGGGCAGGGAAACTAGAGTACTGGAAATGGAACAACCAGAATACAATTAAAGAGAATGTTGACACAATGTGGGAAATGTAACTAATGTCATTGATCAATTTGTGTGGGATTGTCCAATGGGAAGCTAACTTGCAGTGCAAACATTCACCAAATGCACAATAAAATACTATTTTAAAGAAGTGTTACTACTAGGAGAGAGAACTTGGGTAAATAGTTCAGTCTCCCTTGACTTCCTTTGTAAAATGGAAGTAACAATATAGCACCACCATTTTACTTTGAAGAACCTCAAAGGCCTCCCTCAGAGGCTAGTATCTTCCCTACTAGCCCGTCACGGTGTTTGAGAGAATCATTTTGTTCTTCTTTAGGAAACTCAAAGTGGTACAAATAGTTGTACACACTCAGTTGTTAACCAAAAGGTTGGTGGTTTAAATCTACCCAGAGGTTGCTCAGGAAGAAGGCCTGGGAATCTGCTTCCAAAAAACATCAGTCACTGAAAACCTTTCGGAATACAGTTCTACTCTGACACACATGGAGTTGCCATGATTTGGAATCAAATCCATGGTAAGTGGTTTTGTTTTATTTTTATTTATTTATTTTAAGAAAAGTCTGAAGACATCTGAATTAAGGTAGCATAACCCTTAGAAGGGATATCATAGAAAAATTACCCCACTGGGAAATTAATTGTCCTATTAAATGATTGGAACTCAATGACAGAGGACCAGTGAATTATAAAATCAGATATGAGGCAAATAAGTTCTGTGGATACAGGAGTTCAGTTCAAGCATCTTCTGCCTGGAGTGGGGACGTGACACAGGAAATCCTTGGGAAGAACATTCCATAATGTTGGGGGAAAGGAATGGGGATGAGGAGTTATATTAAAAGAACGGGAGAACATGATTTGCAGAATTGCAGAGTTTTTCTGATCCTTTTGTTACCTGATGGGGACACTGATGTTCAATGGCAGGATTCTGGCCTTCTATGCAGACACCTGTGTCCTACTTTTGGCTAACGCACTCCATGCCCAGCCATCACTCATCTGTTTACACGTTATGAAAAGTTTTCAGTGGAGCTTCCACATTAAGACTAGGAACAACGACCTGGTGATCAGCCCATGGAAACACTGTTGATCACAATATTATGATCTGAAATTAATCCTGGGAATGGAGTAAAACAGGACAACATTTTGTTCCATTGTTCATGGATAACCATAGTCAGCGGTCAACTTAATGGCAGCTAGCAACAAGAGCATGACACTAAATGGTGACATAATAAGATGACTTCAGCTCCCAATCAGGCCCTCAGAGGGCTATCGAATAGCTCTTCTCTGTTACTGTTAAGTGATGTCGAGTCGGTTCCGACTTATAACAACCCTGTGTAGGGTTTCCAAGAAGCAGCTGGTGGATTTGAACTGCTGACCTTGTGGTTTGCAGTCCAATGCTAATACTACAACGCCATACCAGGAGTCCAAATGGGTCATCTAGTTGGCTATATTTAGTCCACTGGACATGAATCTCCAAAGGTTTGTTTGTGAATGAAAATGCCACAGCAGGCTATGAAGATTATGATAGTAAATGTTTTGTCATTTGACTGGGCCAGGATTCTCAGTGGTTTGGCAGTTAAGCTGTTGTAATCATCCATGATGAGATCTAACATAATGTAATCAATTTCATGAAGAGATCTGCTATGACCAGCCAATTAACTGAAAGGGGTGTGGCATGGCCTGCTTCCAATATATTAGACACTCAGGCAAATCTTGCTTGATTTTTGCTGGGTCTGGACCTGCTTATGTCTGGTCAACCAACCTCTGGTTCTTTAGGTTTGAGCCAGTGACCTGATCAAGCACCCTGCCATCTTTCTTACCTGTCCTATCTGCCTACTTACCTACCTGCCTGCCTGCCATCTGACCTGCCAATGTTGGGTTTATTGGTCCTGCAGCTACGTGAATCAGAAGCCTCCAACCTGAAACACGGCCCACGAACTTGAGAGTTGCCCACCTCTACAAGTGTGTAAACCATTTCCTTGAAATAAACCTCTCTGTTTATATACATGTATAGGCTTCACTAGTTTCATTTCTTTAGAGAATCCAGCCTAAAACAAAGATGAAGGCTGAAAGTGGAAAACTCTCAAGAAGGCTTGGGTTTGCTTAAGAGAAGTCAGGGACCTTTAGCAATTAGTGAAGTGGATGCAAAGTTGTGAAAAAGCAGTGCCGTCATCAAGTGGGTTCATAGGATACTGAATACTTTACTTCAGTTGCTCAGTCTGATTTTCTTTTGAACTCAAACCACTGAATTTCCTAAGACACTTGAGAAAAAATAATCACATACTTCAGATAGACAATGGACTGTCCAAAATGCATAGGATCCAGGAGTCTTTCCTGCTGAAGCAAATCTAAGTGATGACACAGAGGAGCACCAGGACATTAGTGCGTCTGTCAGGGTAGTGGGTTAGTTTTGACCTCTTTTGATCCAAAGGTTTCCAGGTGCAACAGCCACTCCAAGCTACACTACTTCCTCTCCTCATGCAGGGGGGCTATTCAGAGGCATTTTCAGCATCTGGTAACATGGGTTCCATGACCACAAAATAAAAATGAAATAATGCACATACCAAAACATAAACACATTGTAAAGTGCATTCAGCCTCAGATTCCAGACCAGCGACCCTACATAATTTAACAAAGGTTAAGCCAGACTCCTGTCCCAGTGGGAAGAAGCAAGGCCTTCAAACTGACAGCTGCTATCATTCCAAAACAAGTCATTGTCTATAAATGAATATTCTTTGTGATAAATTATTGAATTACATGAAAATTCTATGATTGCCTGCTCCTGCCAGATTTGGTTTTGGTCTCAAAAGCCAGCATGGAATGTACTGCAGACAGAGAGCAAAACTGGAAAGTGCTGGGGTTCTTTGTTTTATTCCCAGCATACGCCCCTGTACTCTGTATTCCACTACCTGGTAATGCTGATTCTATCTCTGAGCACCTAGAGAACCTGTCAGAATATCTATGATCTATAAATGTAAGTAGGAATTGTCTTCATGATTTGCTTTATCATAAGTAATATTCCAAACTCAAAAAGAGCAAAGGGGAGAGAGAGTTCTCATGATCAACCACAGTTAGGAAGAGTGATCTCGTTTACTCCTCACAGCAGCCCTGAGATGCAGTCATTGCATCCATTTTATGAGAGAAAACTGATGCCTGGAGAAGTTGAGTGATTTGCCTGAGTCATACAGCAGTAAAATGAGAACACCAGGTCTGACACCAGGCATCTGATTACAAAACACAAGCTCTTTTCTCAGTACCACACTGGTTTCCACCACAGCTTCATAGTGTTTGCTGTGGTTGTTAGGTGCTGTTGAGTTGGTTCCGACTCATAGTGACCCTGTGTACAACAGAACAAAACACTGCCCAGTCCTGCGCCATCCTCGTAATTGTTGCTAAGTTTACTAATAGGACCCAAAGAAAATACTGTGCTGTGTTCCAAGCTTTCACATTGATTCTTGTATTTATCTTCCAAGTAAGTCTATTTTTAGTTTTTAAAAAATGATACTGATAAAAAGTTTCTCTCTTCCTTAATTTGTCTTTTCCTTTGGAACTAGATATTCTTACTCTTCCATACCTTATGTCCCCTGGTTGTTGTTGTTGTTAAGTGCCGTCGAGTCGGTTCCGACCCATAGTGACCCTGAACAGGGTTTCCAAGGCTGTAAATCTTTACGGGAGCAGAAAGCCTCATCTTTCTCCCGTGGAGCAGCTGGTAGTTTCGAACTGCTGACCCTGAGGTTGGCAGCCCAATTTGTAACCACTATGCTACCAGAGCTCCTGGTAGAACCTGCTAAGTCTAGAAGAATGATCAAAAAAAAAAATTTTTTTTAACACATATTAGCTTTTAACCCTAATTATACTCATCTTCACTGTCTACATCTCTAATCCTTAGTTGCCTCCATTCTACATGGGATACCAGAGACCTGCCTTGTCTTTTTAACAAGTTCTTAAGAAAAAGAACATGGCATCAAGACTGGAGGAAGACTCATTAACAACGATCTACAGATGATACAACCTTGCTTGCTGAATGCAAAAAGGACTTAACATACATACTCATGAAGATCAAAGACCACCACTTTAAATATGGGTTGCACCTCCATTTAAAGAAAACAAAAATACTCACCACTGAACCAATAAAGAATATCATGGTAAATGGGAAAAAGATTCAAGTTGTCAAAGACTTCAATTTGTTTGGATCCATAATCAACACTCATGGAAGCAGCAATCAAAAAATCAAACGATGTTATTGCATTAGAAATCTGCTGCACAAGACCTGTTTAACGTATCCAAGAACAAAGATATCAGTTTGAGGACTAAGGTGTGCTTGATTCGAGCCAAGGTATTTTCAATAGCCTCATATGCATGTGAAAGTTGGACAGTGATTAAGCAGGCCATGAAAGAATTGATGCATTTGAGTTATGGTGTTGAAGAAGAATATTAAAATTACCATGGACTTCCAGAAGAACAAACAAATCTATGTTGGAAGAAGTACCGTCAGAATGCTTCTTGGAAGCCAGGATGGACAGACTTTGTCTCTTATACTTTGGACATATTTTCAGGAGGGACCAGTCCCTGGAGATGGATATTATGCTTGGTAAAGTGGAAGATCAGCAAGAAAGAGGGAGACCCACAAAAAGATGGACTAGCACAATGGCAGTAACCATGGACTCAAGTGTAACAACTGTGAGGTTGGCACAGGACTGGACAGTGTTCAGTTCTGTTGTTCATAAGGTCACTATGAGTTGGAACAGACTTGATGGCACCTAAAAACAACAAATAATGCTCAAACTATATAACATTAGGAAAACAAAAATTTGCACCTCATAAAGTTCTGAAGTGTAATTACTATGCCCTGAACTCTTCTCTGAGAGTTCAATGAGAAGAGGAATTTTTTTTAGAACATTTCAGCGTTAACCAGTGATGTGCTGGTGAACTCTATCACTTGAAAACAGATAGATAGGTACCTGATTCTTAGCATTTGCCAGTTTCCATGGTGCAAATGCACCAAATAAGACCAATTTCAAACTACCAATGAGTCATTATTGAACACAGAGTTGAGAAAAAATGCACACAATCAGCTTTCATAAAAAAAAAAACAAAAACAAAAAAACTAGTACACAACTTGTTATTAAGGGCCATCGAGTTGGTTCTGACTCAGCAACCATGTATAGGGTTTCCAAGGAGTAATTTGTGAATTTGAATGACTGACTTTAAGATTAGCAATCCAGTGTTTATTCTACTAGCTCTGACTAAATTTTAAAATAGCAGCATGATTCCACCACACCTGGAATCATTCTGTGAACTGCCCAAAATGTATCTCTCCTCTTCATGTATTCTCTTGATGGTCACAAGACTGTGCCTCTAGGCTGGACCAGAATGCGCAGACCATGATGAACCATCTCACAAAGCCCAACCAAAGAAACCTTAACATTTGCTCCTTCAGCCCTTCTGAAGAGTGGTTGTCTGATAACAAAAGTCGAGTGTTGCCCAGGAAAAACAATGTGATCCCAAGAAAATGTCTCAGTTGCAATCAGACATTGGGTGCCAAAACCCAAACTCACTCCACCCATTCCTCCTTGGTTCACAGTATAACAGCTAGCATTGGATTTAGCCACATATAACACACACAGTGGCTTAAACAAGATTATATCTTTATTGTGTAAAAGAAGCCTAGCAGAGCTGCCCTAGATTAAGGACCCAGATTCTTCTTGTCCTTCTCTCTACTCTCATCATAGTTCAAAATGTGTCTGCAAGATCCACCCTTGACATGTAAGTTCTAGGCAGCATGATGGAGAAATGAGGGACTAGAAAGTCACACTCTTAAAGGAATTTCCTGAAAGTCCCACAGAACACTTTGCTTACATCTCACTGGCAAGAAACGAATGAATCATATGACCAAACCTAGCTACAATTGCCTCCTATGCATGTGGAAGTCAGACAATGAATAAGGAAGACCATAGAAGAATCAATGATTCGAGTTAGGGTGTTGGTAAAGAATATTGAAAGTACCATGGACTTTCAGAAGAACAAACAAATCTGTCTACCTGTAGCTTACTAGTCTCTTGTCCCCCTTCTTTTGCTATGAGTAAAGTGAGAGATTAGCTTCTACAAGTAATTTAAATTCCATGTCCATTGAGGTTTAAATAAAGAAAAGTTCTATCCACTTCTGGGATCTGTGTGCAAAATGCACCACAATGTTGTTAGGAAGAATGCACCTTAGAAGCCAGGATGTCAAGACATCGTTTCATACTTTGCCCATGTTTTCAGGAGGGACCAGTGCCTGTAGGACATTATGTTTAGTAAAGAGGCAGTGAAAATGAAGAAGACCCCCAACAAGATGGATTGACACAGTGGCAGCAACAATGGGCTCAAACATAACAATTGTGAGGATGGCACAGGATTGAGCCACGTTTCGTTCTGTTGTGCATAACTTCCATATGAGTGGAAATCAATTTGACAGGACCTAACTCTGGTAGCGTAGTGGTTACGAATAGGGCTGCGAACCTTAAGGTCAGCGGTTCGAAACTACCAGCCGCTCCGCGGGAGAAAGATGAGGCTTTCTACTCCCGTAAAGATTTACACCCTCGGAAACCCTGTACAGGGTCGCTATGGGTCGGATCCGACTCGATGGCACTTAACAACAACAACAACAACACAGACTTAAAACTATAACTCTTTAACTTGAAGGAGTTCTGGTAATGTAGTGGTAAAGAGTCGGGTTGCTAACCTCAAGGTCAGAGCTTGAAACTACCA
Source organism: Chrysochloris asiatica (assembly GCF_000296735.1). Taxonomy (NCBI): domain Eukaryota; kingdom Metazoa; phylum Chordata; class Mammalia; order Afrosoricida; family Chrysochloridae; genus Chrysochloris; species Chrysochloris asiatica. The sequence continues at coordinate 1,425 of NW_006410187.1, read as the reverse complement.
GCCATTCCATCTGAGAAAGATGAGGCTTTCTGTTCCTATAAAGAGCTACAGCCTTGGAAACCCCATGCAAGGTGGCTATGAGTCAGAACCAACTCCACGGTATATCACCATCACTACCACCTTGAAGGCAATGTGCCTGGCTAAATAGCTAGTTACTTTATTAAGGGAGAAGGATATGGGATGGTGGGATAGTCTTCTGGAAGTCTCAGATGCATGTTTACTCATGTCTGTAAACTAACTCATCAGATAATAGATAAAGAAAAGAAATCGAATGTGTTTCATTCTACCTGTAGCTCAGTGTCTCTTCTCCCACTTCCTTCCTATGGGTAATGTGAGAGATTAGCATCTGAAAGTAATTTAAAATTCATGTCTATTGAGGTTTAAACTAAAGAAAAACTCTATCCACTTCTGGGATCTGTGTACAAAATGCACCATTGTGTTGTGTGGAAGGCAGTGACAATCATATGTGGCTGTTACATTATTGTTGGTAGAGGTAGATGGAAGTTCTTGTCTCTCTAAATACATCTGTCTAAACACAGTAGTACCAATTTGATAAAAGTGAGATATACATCGGATGCTAGCTGATGAAAACTTTTCCTTCTTTGCAAACACTACCCCAGAGCTTTTTGTGGCATGGGAGCCAGATATCTACTTATTCTATGAGTTACAGTCAGGAGTTTTTGCTTGGTCATGCAAATGTCTGACTGTGGTCCTGTACTTAACCTCCCCCATCTGTTGTTCCTGCTGGAGCTAATAAATAGTTAGCCAGGCATCAGGGACACATGCCCTAATTCCTTTATGGCAAAAATCTCATCCAATCAAATGAGGGTTTTTATCTCTAGCTCTACTATTTTCAAACTGGAGATGGGAGTAAGACCAGAGACACATCAGCCTACAGAGAGCTTTCCAATGACGAGTGTAAACACCACGCAAGCACACAAACACATGCCTGACAGTCATTCTGCTGAAACTGAAGGTATTTGCAGAGTGTCAAAATCACAACCAGAAATGAGCAGTATCCTAGCAGTAACCAACTCACTCCTATCTCATTTTTGACCAGAAACAAAATAAATGCCATTGAACATTCGGCAATTGGTGGTAGCACAACTGTTAAGCACTCAGCTATTAACTACAAGGTCACTGGTTCCACAAGATCATTGGTTCAAATTCACCAGTCACTCAGTGGGAGGAAAGACCTGATGATCTGTCCCCAAAAAGATTTCAGCCTAGGTAACTACCATGTGGGGCAATTCTTCTCTGTCTTATAAGGTTGATGGAAAATATCCAATATCTTTCAGTTGTGTTTTCCATGAGTGCTTTGAAGCCCCTAATATTGTTCCATGATCAGTTAGATATAGCAACTCCTGACACCTGTTGTTGTTGTTATTAGGTGCCATTAAGTTGGTACCAACTCATAGCAACCCT
>NW_006410186.1:6775-16752 GCF_000296735.1 Chrysochloris asiatica | reverse complement strand
ACCACCATGGTCCTGGAGTGGCACTGTGGGTTAATGCGATGGACTGCAATGTCGTCAGTTTGAGACAAAAGGTTGGCAGTTTAAGCTCACCAGCTGCTCCTTGGAAACCCTGTACAGGGTCTCTATAGGTCAAAATTGATTCAATACATTTTAAAACAACAATGTTTGAATACCATTCCCTCAGCTTTGATTCTCAAATTTCAGTGTTCATCAGAACTAGCTCAAAGATTTCTTACAAGACAGATTTTTTGGCCCCATAACAACATTTCTAATTTATTAGGTGTGGAATGGCATCCAAGAATGGGCATTTGTAACAAATGGCAAATTGTAACTGATGTTACTGATTTAGAGATAGCATTTTAATAACGACTGGGTTAAAGGAATAATAAATTGATTGTGGGAATTGAGAGTCTACAGATTTACAATGTGCATGGTATTGTGCTGATTTCTAGGGATTCCGAGAGGAGAAAGACAATGTCTCTACAATCAAGGAGCATGATCTCTTGCCATGGGTTCTAAAATCAAGCCATGTCTAAAATGTTGAGTGGCATTGAACAAGTTACAAAAATTTTGGGTTCTCCTATTCATCACTGGGGAAAATGAGGATGAAGGATGTGAATTATACAAGAAACATTAAAAAAAAAAAACTCATGGTAAAAGTCTACTATCTTTTTTATGTCCCCTCTTATAATGTCCTTTAACCTGTCAGGGTACACTTACATGATTCTAATTTTAAAGTAGGCAATGTGGCAGGAGATAAGAGAATCTGGTCTAGAGCAGTGAAAATTCAGAACTGAAATCCATTGTCCTTGGATTTTCTGAGGTAGAAGTTTGACCTTTTGGGAATTTTAAAAGAATATCACATTGTGCTGCTTCGTAACAGTTTGGGGTCACACACTATTACAAAGAATTCCCCATAGTAATCAGCAACGGGGTCCTGGTGTGGTACTGTAGGATAAGCACTGGACTGGTGACCACAAGGTTGACAATTCAAGTCTACCAGAGACTCTATGCAGTGTCACTATGAGTCAGAACCAACTCTAAGATCCTTAACAACAGCAATAACAATGAGTATTACCCTCACACCCTGACAAGCATCCATCTTTTCTATAATATAGGATGTCAACAACTTTTGACACATTGGAGTTTCCATAAACCAAAATCAATCTCACTGCCACAGTTGATTCTGACTCAGATAGCCACCCAATAGAATGTCTCCGCAGAGTTTCTGAGACTGTTAATTATTACCAGAGCAGACAGCTTCATCTTTCTCCCTTGGAGCAGCTGATGGATTTGAACCTCTGACCTTGTGGTTACCAGTCCAATGCTTAGCCCATTGTGTCATCAGGACTCTCTACAGTATGGCTCCTTAATAAAGTGTATATCACATAGGCTGGGAGTGAGTTTCTTTTATGTTTCCCTAAGACACAATATCTAAGGAACTTGTCTTACTAATATCCATTCTGTATTAGCTTCAAAGAATTACTACAGGTACTACTATACTCTAAAAACCCAGAGAGAAGCATGCTTATTCCTATTAACTGGTCCACATAAACTTTACCCCTATTGGTTTCTCGCTAAATAGTTGGAGAGATTTATTTTCTCACTGGTGTAGTGTTATGTGATAAAGCAGTGGACTGCAAGGTAGGTTTGAACTACAAGGTCAGCAGTTCAAACTTATCAGCTGCTTCTTGGAAACCCTATATGGGGTTGCTATGAGTCAGAATTGACTCAATGGCACTTACCAACAACAACAATAGTAACAGAAGATAACAAGGTATGGAAGTAGAAATGGGCATACTTTTTTGGTCTGTTTAGTTTATTTGATTTAGATAAATGCATACATACTGCTAGCTTATAGGGCCCACCAGTGATAGGCATTACTGATTTCTGAAAATTATTTGGTCATAATTTTCTATAATAAACGTATGAAGTTTATGCACAAAACACTGATTAGCAATTTTACAAGTCATCTGACGCTACACTATTATTGGTGTAAGGAGCTGACTGTCTTCTTCTGAGAAAAGTCAGTAAGAAAATGACAACTTTGAACACCTTCAAATACCATTGATCAACTCACTCTAAAGATCCCTTTTGTCTCTGAAACACTGTTTATAAATGAGTACTCAATTTACTTACAGAATTAAAAACAAAATAAAACTATCTTGAGAACCTAAGAACTGGAGAATGTCTACATATACAAAAGTGCACTAAGAATTTAGGCATTTGGGGTGATTTGTTCCCTAAATATTGATATTAATGAAAAGTGTGGGATCTTCTGAGAACTAAGCTGAATGTGTGGCTTTATTATTCTGATAAATGATTGGTTATATATTTCACTGTACTCCTTGAATTTAATTCACAGTGACAGCTAAAATTATCCTTTGTAAAGTGGTCAGCCAGGGAAATCACTTTGGAAGGAGAGGGAACGGAACAGTTTTTTGAGAAACAAAGAAAAATGAATCTTGGGATCACATTGAGAGGTTGGAAAATGGATAAATTCTTGGTCCAAGAACATTGAAAGACTCTGAAAATGAAACCACTTTAATTTGAACATGGGGATTACTGACTGCCAAGATACTATATCCACCTACAATAGGATAAGCACTGGACTACTAATGCAAGGTCATTCGCTAAATCTACCAGTCACTGCTCAAAAACCCTTTTGTTGTTAGGTGCAATTGAGTTGGCACCAACTCATAGTGACCTCATGCACAACAGAATCAGAACACTGCCCGGTCCGGCACCAGTCTCACAATCTCTGCTACATTTGAGCCCATTGTTGCTGCCAGTGTGCCAATCCAGCTCGTTGGGGGTCTTCCTATTTGTCATTGACCCTCTACTTTTCCAATCATGATGTCCCTTTCCAGGGACTGGTCCCTCATGATAATATGTCCTAAGTATCAGAGATGAAGCCTGGCCATCCTGACTTCTAACGGACATTCTAGCTATAGTTCTTCCAATACAGATTTGGTTTTCTTCTCTAGTATTCCATGGTACTTTTTAAAATTCTCTTCCAACACCATAACTCAAATACATCCATTCTTCTACAGTCTAACTTATTTATTGTCCAACTTTCGTCTGCATATGAGGCTAATGAAAACACCATGGCTTGGATCAGGGACACCTTAGTTCTCAAACTGACATCTTTGCTCTTTAACACTTTAAAGAGGTTTTGAGCAGCAGATTTGCCTGATGTAATACATTGTTTAATTTCTTAACTACTGTTCCTGTGAATGCTGATAGTGGATCCAAGCAAAATGAAGTCCTTGACATCTTCAATCTTTTCTCCATTTATCTTGATGTTATTTGTTGGTCCATTGGTGAGGATTTTTGTTTTCTTTACACTGAGCTGCAACCTATACTGAAGGCTGTGACCGATCTTCATCAGTATTTTAAGTCCTCTTTGCTTTTGGCAAACATGGTTATATCATCTACATATCACAGATTGCTGATAAGTCTTCCTCCAATCCTGATGCCACATTCTTCTTCCATTTCTCAGATTATTTGCTCAACCTACAGATTGAATAGCTATGGAGAAAAATACAACCCTGGCATATACTTTTCCTGATTTTGAAGGATTCAGTGTCCATTTGTACTGTTCTGCCCACTGCCTCTTGAACTATATATAGATTTCTCATGAGCATGATTTGTTGCTGTTGTTAAGCACCGTCAAGTCGGTTCCACCTGTTAACAAACTTGTATAAAGTTTCTGAGGAGCAGTTAGTGAGTTTGAACCACCGATCTTGCAGTTCAAACTGACCTTGAGATCAAGTGTTTATCCTATGGCACCACACCAGGACTCCATGAACTTAATTAAGTGTTCTGAAATACTCATTATCCTCAATGCTGTTCATAGCTAGTAATGATCCACACAATTAAAAACTTTTGAGAAGTCAATAAAGCATAGGTATTCATTTTCCTGGTATTCTTTGCTTTTAGTTAAGATCCTTCTAATGTCAGCAACGATATCCCTGGTTCCACATCCTCATATGATTCCAGCTTGAACCTCTGTTGCAGCCATTTTGAATTATCTTTAATAAAAATTTACTTGCATGTCTTGTTAATGATATTGTCTAATAATTTCCACATTCAGTTGAGTCACTTCTGTTTGGAATGGGTGCAAATATGGATCTCTTCCAATCATTTGGCCAGGTAGCTCTTCCAAATTTCTTGTCATAGATGAGTGAGTGCTTTCAGGGTTGTCTCAGTTTGTGAAAAGATTTCAGTTCATTCCTAGAGCCTTGTTCTTTGAGTGAACTTTGGACTTCTTCCTTCAGTATCATTGGTTCCTGATCATATGACACCTCTTGAAATGACTGAACATCAACCATTTCTTTTTGTTACAGTGACTCTGTATTCCTTCCATCTTCTTTTAATGCTTTCTGCCTCATTCAGTATTTGTCCATAAAATCCTTCAGTATTGCAATTGGAGGCCTGAAGTTTTCCGTTAGTACTTTCAGCTTGAGAAATGCCCAGTGTGTTCTTTCCTTTTGGTTTTCTAACTCCTGGTCTTTGCACATTTTATTATAATATCTGACTTTGTCTTCTTGTGGTGCCCTTTGGAAATGTCTATTCAACTCTATTATCTTTGCATTTATTCCATTTGCTTTATTATCTTTACTCTGGAGAGCAAGTTTCAGAGTCTGTTCTGACAAACATTGTGGTCTTTTCCTTCTTTCTTATCTTCTTCATGACCCCTGGCTTTCTTTCCTTTATGATGTTCTTGATATCATCCCACAACTCTTCTGATCTTCGGTCTTTAGTGTCTGATGCATCATACCTGTTCTTGAGATGATCTCTAAATTCAGGTGGGATATGTTCAAGGTTGTATTTTAGTTTCTCATGGACTTGTTTTAATTTTCTTCAGCTTCATCCTGAACTTACATATGAGCAATTGATTGTTACACAGTCTGCCTCTTGTCTTGTTTTGGCTGATGATTTGGAGCTTTTCCATCTTCTCCTTCCACAGATGTTGTCAATTTGATTTACATGTATTCCAGTTGGTGAGGTCCATGTGTATAGTTGTCTGTTTTGCTGTTTAAAAAGATATTTGCAATGAAGAAGTCATTGGTTTTGCAAAATTCTATCATGGGATCCCCAGCATTGTAAATTTCTATCAGTAAGGATATGTTTTCCAACTACTGATTCTCCCTCTTTGTTTCCAACCTTTGCATTCCAATCATCAGTAATTATCAATACATCTTGATTGCATGTTTGATCAATTTCAGACTGAAGAATTTGGTAGAACTCATCAGTGTCATAATCACTGGCTTTAATGGTTGGTGCATAAATTAGAATAATGGTTGTTTTAACTGGTCTGCCTTATAGGCATATATTATCCTATCATAGACAGTGTTGTACTTTAAGATAGATTTTGAATTATTCTTTTTAATGATGAATGTGATGCTGTTACTGTTCAATTTGTCATTCCCAGCATAGTAAACCATGTGATTTCCAGATTCAAAATGACTAATACCAGTCCATGTTAGTTCACTAATGTCTAGGATATCTATGTTTATGCGTTCTGTTTTCTTTTTAATAACTTCCAATTTTCCTAGACTCATACTTCGGACATGCCATTTTCTGATTATTAATGGATGTTTACAGCTGCTTCTCTTCACATTATTTTGTGCCCCATCAGAAAATAAAGGTCCTGGAAGCTTTACTCCATTAGCATCATCAGGGGTCCCCCTACTTTGAGGAGAAGGCAGCTCTTCCCCAGTCATATTTTGAGTGCCTTCCAATGTGAGGGACTCATCTTTCATCATTATATCTGACAATATTCTGGATCTTCATCATGTTTCAATATTCAATATTCTGATGCTATCTGACAGCATTCCACTATTATCCATAAGGTTTTCAGTGACTAAATATTCATAAGTAGTTCTCTCCTTCTTCCTAGTTTGTCTTTGTCTGGAAGCTCAGCTGAAACCAGTACACTGTGGGTGACACTGTTGGTATTTAAAATACCAGTGGTATAGCTTCCAGAATCACAGCAACATGTAAACCACCACAGTACAACAAACTGACAGTCGAGTGGTGGTTAAAACCTTATACATGGTCAATTTGAGTGAAAACCAGCTCAATGATACTTAACAATAGCAACAGAGGACAATAGCATTATTTCCTCAAGAAGTTCTGGTATAGCAGTAGGATAAAGCACTGGACCAAAAAGTCAGTCTGAACTGCAAGGTCAGCAGTTCAAACTCACCAACTCTCCTCAGAAACCCTATACAAGGTGGCTATGAGTTGAAATTGACTCAATGGCTATTAACAACAACTCATAAAGTGAGAATTAAGTGTCCTCGCTTTATAGATGACGTGTTCAAGAGATTATCTGTTTTATCCACATTGTAAAAGTAAGTACAGATGTTTTTACTTTCCTAATAAATAGACAATGTGTGTGTGTTTTCAGAGATGAATTAAAAGACTGAATGGTTCATCTGAAAAAAAAAAAAAAAAGGCAGTAACCATTAGTTTAAGAAATCATAGTTCAATGTGTGGAATAACATGATCTACAGAATTTGCAGTTATTCTTTATTATAAAGAATGGATTAACAGTGAAATGCACTTTTTCTTTAAGTTTTTTTTTACAGTGAATTGAGTGGTAGTTTACATGGGAGACCATCCATTTTACATGTATCCTATTGTATTTTGTTTTATTGCAATGATTACAATCCCCTGCATGCTTCATAATTCAACAATATTGACTTCTATTCCCTCTGGTTTTTTTTTTTTTTTTTTTTTGGATGTGCAACAAAAACACTCAGGAATACACAATCATTCAAACAACCAAAGGCACACCCTGCAAACCTGCCCCCTGGCTGCCAGCACACATCCCTTCTCCCTCCATGAGTCTGGAGTCCTCAGCTGCTCCATCTCTCCATGTCATCATCTCTACCTCCATCTTTGGCATTGCCACTTCTCTCTATAGGGTCCTGCACTCTGCTCTGCTCTTCTCCCTTGATGGTCCCAGAGTCCTCCGCTCCGGGACTGTAAGAATAACCACTCACCTCTTTTTGCAACAAAACTTCTACCTTTACACTTGTGACAATCACACTTAGTCATGATAACAATTACTATTGAATCATAAGAGTCTTGTATCCATCTCCTTTCACTAGACCTGTCTAGACAGGATGAAAACCACTCAGTGGGGATTCTACCTTCCCCTGCACACTCTGAATCTAAACTCCCTCTTGAAAACTTGTAAACCAGTCACTTCATGCCTTTACAGCCCCCCATTTTAGATAGCCAATGTCTAAGCTGACCATCCCTATCAACCCTGTGTTCAGAGGGTATGGGAATGATCCTTTCTGTGAAGATTGCTTCCCTATTGGTTGGTATTTTAACCTACTACATCCATTAAGTATAGGTCAAGTTCATCAGATTGTAGCAATTTATACCTGTTTTCTTTACCAAAAAAAGTATTTATTTTTATCTTCTGCGGGTTAGGTTCTGATCATCCAGCCATTGAAGATAGGTCCAATGGGCACTATCTGCAAGTTTGGGTGCCCTTGTACATCTCCCCTCACTTCATATCAGCTGGATGCTCCACTCTCAGCTCTAGCCCTCTGTTGTCACGTCCTTGTCCATGGGCTCAGGAGTTCCCAGGTCTCACCACACTTCTGAAATGTACTTTTTAGCTTCCAATGAAACATGGAAAGTAGGAAGTACATATATTGCAGGTTTACAGTCAAGAAAAGGTACCCAGAATTTTTACTGTGCCATGCAGTTGGTGCTGACTCATAGATACCCTATGTACCAAAGAAGGAAACACTGCCTAGCCTTGAATATTTTCACAATTATTATATTTAAGTCCATTGTTATAGCCACTGTATTAGTTCACCTCATTGAAAGTTTTCCTCCATTTTATGGAAATTATAATAATATAAATTTGACTTTCTCTGGATGTCATTTTTCAGCTGCTGGCCCCTTCTGATGATATGTACACATGTGAGACGCAGTGTAGCCATCCTCACTGCAAAGGAGCATTCTGGCTGTCCTTTCAAGACAGATTTGATTGCTTTCTTGTACTCTATTGGAACCCTTATGTTGTGCTATAGATTAAGCACTGGACTGCTAACCACAGGTAAGCAGTTCAAACCCACCAGCCAGTCCTAGGAAACCCAATACAGTGTCACTATGAGTTGCAACTGACTTGAGGGCACCTAACAACAACAATATTCTTAAGCAACACCATAATTCAAATGCATTGATTTTTCAACTTTCATATGTATATGAGGCTCTTAAAAATACCATGACTTGGGTCAGGCTCACCTTAGTCCTCAAAGTGATATTTTTGATCTGCACCATTTTAAAGAGGTCTTTTGAAGCACATTGCCCAATGCAATAAATCCTTTGATTTCTTGAGTGCTGCTTCCCCAAGTATTGATTGTGGATCCAAGTAAATGAAATCCTTGACAACTTCAATCTGTTCTTCATTTATCACGATGCTATTCATTTGTCCAGTTGTAAGGATTTTGTTTTCTTTACATTAAGTTGCAATCCATATTGAAGGCTGTATTCCTTGATCTTCATCAGTGTTTCAAGTTTTCTTTGCTTTCAGAGAGTATGGTTGTATATCTGCATATCGCAGGTTGTTTGTTAATGAGTTTCCTCCTATCTTGATGCTACATTCTTCTTCATATAGTCTAGTTTCTTAGATTATTTGCTCAGCATACAGATTGAGTAAGTATGGTAAAATTACACAACCCTGAAACACACACCTTTCCTGATTTTAAACCATTTAGTAACCTCTTGTTCTGTTTAAATGACTGCCTCTTGATACATGTCCAGTTTCAGCATGAGCACAATTAAGTGCTCTGGAATTCCTATTCTTTTAACTGTTATTCATACTTTGTTATGATCCACACAGTTGAAAGCCTTTGCATAGTCAATAAAACTCAAATAAATATCTTTCTGCTATTCTCTGCTTTCAGCCAAGATCCATCTGATATCAGCAGTCGTATCTCTTGCTGCTGAATCCAGGATGAATTTCTGGCAGTTCTCCTTCGATGTCCTGCTGCAACCATTTTTGAATTATCTTCTGTGATATTATCTTACTTGTGATATTAATGATATTGTTAAATGGTTCCTGCATCTGTTGGGTCATCTCTTTATTTGGCATGTGCACAAATATTGATCTCTTCCAACCAGTTAGCCAGATAATTGTCTTCTGAATTTCTTGGCATAGATGAATGAGTTCTTCCAGTGCTGCATCAATTTGTTGAAATATATCAGTTGGAATTCCCTCAGTTGCTGGAACCTTATTTTCAGCTAATGCCTAAAGTATAGCTTGGATTTTTTCCTTCAATACCATCATTTTTTGATCATATGCTACCTAGTGAAATGGTTGAAGCTTGACTAATTCTTTTTGGTGCAGTGACTCTGTGTATTCCTTTGATGTTCTTCTTTCTCTAATTTTGAAACTTTTTCTTGTGAATTGAGTGAAAGTTTATAGACAGGGTCATCAGTTTTCCATGCAACAAATCATACACCTTGTTTTTTCTCAGTTATTGCAATTCCCTCAGTTCAACAACAATTATCCCACTTCCTCCCTGTGGTTCCATTTCCATCCCACCCACCTCTGAGCCCTTTATAATTTTGTTCTGAATTATGAATGATTGATGGTTTCATGGTAAGCGTACCTTACTAGTGTTGTTGTTCCCCTTATATACCTATCTATGCTTGGCTAAGAAAAATGGGCCATGAGGGTAAGTTCCTTCCCAGACCTGAACAATGGTTGAGGGCCATAGTCTTGGGCCCTTCAAGTCTCTTTCTGACCAGTCAGTCCAAACTTTAAAATAAAAAAAAAATTTGAGTTTTGTTCTACATTTTCTTCCCTCACTCTATCTGGGACCTTCTAATGTGATCCCTTTCAGAGCAGTTGGTAGTGGTAGCTTTGTTGATTGTGAAGTGCTGTCAAGTTGGTTCTGACTTGTAACTACCCTGTGTAGGGTTTTCGAGGAGCATCT
>NW_006410186.1:5825-6656 GCF_000296735.1 Chrysochloris asiatica | reverse complement strand
TTTTTCTTCTTTCTTCTGCATTTGAAGAAACCAGTAAGTTGCACCTTAGATGGCTGCACCTGAACTTTTAAGAACCCAGAGACTGCTCACCAAAGAATAATGCAGAACATTGTCTTTGTGGACTCTGTTCAGTCAATTGATCATGGCGTCCCTTGAGATTATTGTCCTGAGTCCCCAGGTCCAGCAACTCATTGCCTTAAGATAATATCTAAGAAATTTCCATCATTTTGTCCCTTGTATGCTCTGTCACATTCATACAAACACATTCAAACAAACACATTCTGTGTCTGCAGCAAGGGTAAATGCCCATATACAAATATATTCTTTCAAGTCTTTATATATTTGTGGTTATACTTCCTCTTTTCTTTCAATACCCATTCAATCTGTCTATCTGTCCATATATCTACCCTCAGAACACTATTTTTCCAATGTTGTGTATTTAACATTATTTACCTCTATCACCTATACCTCCCTGTGTCTTCACCTGCCTTCATTATTTGCCTGCCAACCTCCCTCTTCTTGTATATTGTTCTCCCTCTCCTTGTATATTGCCCTCCCCATCACCCAAGTTAACATGTGTCCAGTCTCTAGCCAGTGAATTAGTCTCTCTTCCCTTCCACCCCTGCTAATCATCAAAGAATGTTTCTTTTAGCATGAAAACCATTTCTTAAGTTTTTACAATAGTGATCTCATACAATATTTGCCCTTTTGTCATTGACTAACCTTCCATCTTTTTATGCTTCCTGCATTATTCAACATTTTTCCTATTGTTGCTGTTGTTAAGTGCCATCGAGTTGGTTCCGACCCATAGAGACCCTGTATAGGGTTTCT
>NW_006410186.1:2361-5475 GCF_000296735.1 Chrysochloris asiatica | reverse complement strand
AGGGCTTATCCTACAGCACCACACCAAATCTCTATTTGTTGATTAAAAAATCAACTATTTTTTCTTTCATCTTTTTACTTTAGTTTAGGTGAAAGCTAAAGAACAAATTAGTTGTCCATTCAAAAACATACACACCTTTTGTTTGATATCATTGACTGCAATCCCTATAATGTAACATCACTCTTCCCACTTCCTCCCTTTGTTTTCCATTTCCATTTGTCCTTCTTTCCTGCCACTTGTCATGTTCTGAGATTTGTTTCTGGGTAAACACTGCCATTTCAGTTTCCTATGGTTGATTGCTATAAGGAAGGTGTTCCTCCCAGTGTCATTGTTCACTATAGGCCTGTCTCTCATTTGACTCAAAGTTGAGCCATGGTAAGTACAATTCCAGGTTTGAAGGGTGTTTATATTGTCATGGTATTGGGGGTCCCACCAGTCTCTATGAGACCAGTAAGTCTGGTCTTTTTTTAATAAAATGAACAAAAAACAAAAGAGTCTCACAACTTATGAATACCTTATATAAAATGAACTCTCTACATATCTTAAAGTATGGATTCAACAGTTTTCTGGACATACTTTTTAAATTGTGCTCTACTTTTCTTTTTCTAAAATTATAAGTTGTCTTCCCCCCACCCCCAAGACAACAAACTACTGAGAAAGAAGAATTTAAAAAGATAAGCCATAACTGATGGTTATCAATAATGTATGGAGAAGTCTGATAGGAACAAATTGAGACTGCTTTCATTTGTATTGGTTTCTCTGCTGTCTTTAACATAGACTTTGACTCTGGAGAGCAACTAACAATGGGAGCCATATAATAATATCCTAATGAGCCCCGTGAGTAAGAATTCTTATGCAGAGTGTAACTTTTATTAAATCTGTAAAGGTCAGATTCTTTACTGATGGGCAGATTGGTTATTTGGTGGTTATGCTGTAGGATTAGCACTGGACTGCTAACTGCAAGGTGGGTGGTTCAAATTTACCACCATTCTTCAAAAAGCCATATACAAGTCAGAAGCAAGTCACAGGCACTTAACAAAAACAAGACATTGATTTTTCCAAATTTAGTTCCTTATCAAATTTTTCATTATATTAAAATCAGTTACGCTATTGACCTGAAATCATATAGCTTGTCTTGATCCACACAAAGAGCCAATGGTAATGAAGGAAGAAGTCCAACGTTCACTAAAGAGATTGGCAGAGAATAAATCTCCAGGAATTGATGGAATAAAAATTGAAATCTCTCAACAAACTGATGCAGCATGGAGAGCTACTCACTCATCTATGCCAAGAAATTTGGAAGACAGCTAACTTGTCAGCTGATTGGAAGGGATCCATATTTTGCCCATTCCAAAGAGCAGTGACCAAATGGAATGTGGAAATCATTGGACAATCCTGAAATGTTCCTTTTAATGATAAATGCCATGCCATTTCTCTTCAACTTGACTTCCCAGGCACAGTAAACTATGCTACCACTTGTCTGTTTTTGTACTGTGGTGACTATGTGTTCCTGTGATGCTAGATGCTATACAACCAGCTAAATACCAGCAAGGTTACCTATGGCGGCCATGTTTCAGCTGAGCGGCCACGCCAGGACAGACTAGGAAGAAGGACAGGCAGACTACTTCTGAAGGTTTAGCTACTGAAAACCTTATCTATGAATAAGGTAACACTTTATTTATTAAAGTTTAACACATTCCGATAGTACCAGAATATTGAATAGGAAAACATTTTCAATAGCACCAGAATATTGTCAAATGTAGCTCCAGAAGAGTAGCCCCTCAAGCTGAAAAGCACTCAAAATATGACTAGGGAAGACATGCCTACTCAAAGTAAATTTAACTGTGCTATTGTGAATGAAACTTTACTTGCTGATGGGGCACAGGAGAATGAAGAGAAATGAGGAGAAACAGCTGTGAACATCCATTAAAAATCAGAAAAGGGAATGTAATGAAGTATGAATCTAGGAAAATTGGAAATTGTCAAAAGTGAAATATAATGCATAAAGATCCATATCCTGGCATTGATGAGCTGAAATAGATTGGTATTGGACATGTTGATTCAGATAATCATATGGTTTACTATGTTAAGAGAAGGGGCATTGTTGTTGTTGTTGTTTTAAGTGTTGTCAAGTCTGTTCCAACCCATAGTGACCCTGTATAGGGTTTCTGAGGAGCTAGTGCACTTGAACTTCTGATCTTATGGTTCAAACTGACTTTACAGTCTAGCATATTACCCCACTACACCACACCAGGGCTCTGTGGGAAGAGGTAGAACTTATTAATAGATTTTGTTAAACTAATGAGGAGGTTTTTAAAATAATGCAGGTAACAGAGCAAGCGAGCCTGGTCTTTGTGTTGTCAATGGAGTTATCTAAGTGGACACATCTGGGAGGTTGCTGTTGTTGTTGCTAAGTACCATTCAGTAGGTTCTGACTCATAGTGATCCTGTAGAGAGCTTTACAGAATAGCTGGTAAGTTTCAACTGCCAACCTGTGGTTCCTAATCCAAGATAATTGTTATCTGGAAAAAGAAGAAATCTTAAATGTCTGCTAGTTTTCTTGCATGTGTTTCTGTGTCACTTGCTTAAAAACTTTCTAACATGAGTAGAGCTAGTAGTATAGGGAAATTGGAAGTTATCAAAAATGAAATGTAACATATATAGATAGATATCCTAGGCATTAGTGAGCTGAAATGTACTAGTACTGGCTATTTTGAATAGAGGTTACTGTGCTGGGAATGAAGTTGAAAAGGAACAGTGTCACATTTATCATTACAAAGAACATTTCAAGATCTATCTTGAAGTACAATGCTGTATGTGATAGGATAATATTCATATGCCTAGAAGGAAGACCAATTAATTCACCTATTATTTATATTTATGCACCAACCAATAAAGCCAGTGATGATGAAATTGAAGAATCCCACCAACTTCTTCAGTCTGATATTGATCAAGAATACCATCAAGATACATTGATAATTACTGGCGATCAGAATGAGAAGTTGGAAACAAAGACGAGGGATCACTAATTGGAAAATATTATTTTGGTGATACATATGATGCTGGAGATCACATAATAGAATTTTATGAGACCTATGACTTGTTCATTGCAAA
>NW_006410186.1:0-1143 GCF_000296735.1 Chrysochloris asiatica | reverse complement strand
GAAAGCCTTTGTGTAATCAATAAAGCACAGGTAAACATCTCTCTGATATTCTCTGCTTTCAACCAAGATCCAAAGGACATCAGCTATGATATCCTTGGTTCCACGGCCTCCTCTGAATCTGGCTTGAACCTCTGGAAGTTCTCTGTCAATGTATGATTGAAGCCATTTCTGTATAACCTTTATCAAAACTTTACTCACATGGGATATCAAAGAGATTGTCCGATGACTTCCACATTCCATTGGGTCACCTCTCTTTGGAATGGGCACAAATACAGATGTCTTTCAATCAGTCAGCCAGATAGTTGTCTTCCAAATTTCTTGGCCGAGATGAGTGAGTGCCTCTTGTGCCGCCTCACTTTCTTGAAAGACTTCGATTTTTATTCCATCAATTCCTGGTGCCTTGTTCTTCGCCAATTCCTTCAATGCACTCTGGACTTCCTCCTTCAGTATCATTGGCTCTTGATCATATGTTACCTCTTGAAACCATTGAACATTAACCATTTCCTTTTGGTACATACTTTGTTTATTCCTTTCATCTTCTCTTGATGCTTTCAGCATCATTTTGTTCATTGGATCTTTCAATGTAGCAAGTTGAGGCTTGAATTTTTTCTTCAGTTCCCCCAGCTTGAAATATGCTGAGTGTGTTCTTCCTTTTTGGTTTTCTGGTTCCAGATCTTTGTACATTTTGTTGTAATATTTGGCTTTATCTTCTCGAGCTGATCTTTGAAATTTTCTGTTCGGCTCTTGGTCGTCCTCATTTCTTCCAATTGTTTTAGCATCTCTACACTGGAGAGCAAGTTACAGTGTCTCTTCTGACATCCATTTTGACCTTTTTCTTCTTTCTCGGCTTCTCAATGACTTTTTGCTTTCTTCATGTATGATGTTCTTGACGTCATCCCACAACTCTTCTGGTCTTCAGTCTTTAGTGTTTAATGTATCAAGTCTGTTCTTCAGATGATCTCTAAATTCAGGTGGGATATACTCAAGGTCCAATTTTGGCTCTCATGGACTTGTTTTCATTTTCTTCAACTTCAGTTTGAACTTGCTTATGAGTAATTGATGGTCTGTTCCACAGTATCCCCCTGGCCTTGTTTTCACTGATGATATGGAGCTTTTCCATCGTCTCTTTTGACAGATGTAGTC
>NW_006410185.1:16182-17335 GCF_000296735.1 Chrysochloris asiatica | reverse complement strand
AGTATAAGCACTTGACTGCTAACCTCAAGGTTCTCCTCAGAAGTTCTATGCAGGGTCGCTGTGAGTCTGAACAGACTCAACAGCACTTAACAACTGTTGTGATTGATGGTGCAATAGTTAGCACCTGGCTGCTAATTAAAAGGTCAGTGATTTGAACCCATCAGCAGCAGCTTGGGAAAAAAGACCTGGTTATGGCTCCTTGGAAACCCTATACAGAGTCGCTATGGGTCAGAACTGACTCAATGGCACTCAACAACAACAACAACATGGCTCCATAGGATAAGCACTGGACTTGGAAAGACAAGGTTAGCAGTTTGAATTCACCATTGGCTCTGCAAGAGATAGTCTTTCTGTTCCCGCCAAGGTTTAAAAAGCCTTGGAAACCCTATACTGGGTTACTGAGATGGAACCAGAACTTAACTACAAATACATTCCCATACAGATTTGTTGTTGGTGGTAAATGCCATCAAGTCAGTTCTGACTCATAATGACCCTGTGTAGGGTTTGTGAGGAGCAGCTGGTGGGTTTGAACTGCCAACCTTTTGGTTCAAAGTCCAGTACTGATCCTACAACTCCATACCAGGAGTCCATAAAGATTGTTGTTGTTATGTGCCGTGGAGTCGGCTCCAACCCGTAGTGAGGTTCGCAGCTCGATTTGTAACCACTGTGCTAGGAAATCCTCGGGGGTAGTTCAACTCTGTCATATTGAATCACAAACAGTTTAAATGAACTCAAAGGCCCACAACAATAATTTGGGAAGTTCCTTAATGGCACATATAGCTAACCGAAAGGTTGGCAATTTCAATCCATCCAGAGGTACCTTGGGAAAATGTCTGGTGATCTGCTTCCAAAATATCAGTCAAAGACTCGGAAACACACGGGGTCACCATGAGTTGAAATCGACTCAACAGCAACTGGGGTTACTGGCTGATGATTGGATTTCACCTGCTTCTACTGCATGTTTCAGTTTTGTCAAAAAGCCCACTGCTCCGATAAATTAATTCATACATGGTACATATGAATCATGTTTCTAATTGTATATCTTTGAGATTCAGAAAGCAAGTTCCAGGAATGATTTATTGATTTCTTTGCCTGGACTACCCAATCACTGCCACCAAGTGGCCAATATTTTCATTGTGCTAACTCTGGTAAC
>NW_006410185.1:13540-14727 GCF_000296735.1 Chrysochloris asiatica | reverse complement strand
GCTACATTAGGTGTACTGCAGGCTCCCTTTTTCTCAGGTAAACTACATGAAAGTCTCTATTCCATACAAACAAAGGAATGAAATGAAATAAGAGCCATTAAGGAGAGTGGTTTGATTTGCTTTTTATGTCTGACTGGTTGGGTGGCTGAATTTTGGAGTATTTAAGAATTTATAGTTATTTATTATCCTTAAACTTTTGCTATTCATTTCTAGCCTTGTTACAAAATAGGAAGAGAATGTGATCTATGTAATTTTTGACTTGTAAAATAGATTTTCAATTGCTGACTGTCTAAGCATTAGGAGATGATTCACTGGACTGTTTGAACTGAGAGGTCAGCAGTTCAATTTCATCAGCCGCTCCTCAGAAACCCTATACAGGGTCCCTCTGAATTGGAACTGACTCCCTAGCACTTGACAACAACAACAAGAATAAATACATGGTAAGGAACCCTGGTAGCATAGTGAATTAAGAGCTAGATTGCTAACCACAGGTCAGCAGTTCAAAACTATCAGCTGCTCCGTAGGAAAAAGATGAGGCTTGTTGCTCCAATTAACACACATAGCCTCAGAGGCCACTATGAGTCAGAACTGACTGGAAGGGACACAGCCACCAACACCATGTTCACTGAACAGTTTCAAAATGTCAATTCTCGATATTTTAACATTTCATTTATATACTGATGCAATCTTCAAATTATGTTCTTACTAGTTACTCACTTCTTCCTTTATCTGATCGAAGACTCGGGTAAGCATGTTAAGTTCTACAGCATTAGAATGTTTGTTATGTTTTCAACAGATATTGTTTTTTATGTTGTAAATTTGTGTTCATAGGCTCATAGGGGTCTTGGACTGTTGTATCTTTGTTGTAGGTTGTATTTTTCATCTAAAATGGCACTCTTGGAGGTGGGGCTCGATGGCGGCTAGGGTAGAGTTGCAATGACGTTCACCGTCAGCAATACCACAGAATACCAAGCAAAGCAGATCCAGGACAAAGCTCCAAAACTCGGAACCACAGGGATAGGAATACTTTGAAGGTTTGAAGGCTTATAAATTGTGGAACTTGAAGCTGAAGTAAAAAATCATGTACTTTTGAATCTGCCGGGCTGGGCTCAGAGGCCCAGAGCCGACATATTGGTCAAGACCAACGGCAAGACCAAATGGGAGCAGAAACACCATGGGAAAATGCC
>NW_006410185.1:0-7994 GCF_000296735.1 Chrysochloris asiatica | reverse complement strand
ATGAAATACTTGCCTTGAAATGAATCTGAAATGAACATTACCACTTTCTATTTTCTTTTTCCGCATGACTAAGCTTTGCCCACAAAAGCAGCAGTCAAGAAATCAAACAACACATTGCATAAGGCAAATCTGCTACAAAAGGCCTTTTTAAAGTATCAAATAGCAAAGATGTCTCTTTGAGGACTAAAGTACATCTGACTCAAACCATGGTATTTTCACTCTCATGTGCATGTGAAACCTAGACAATGAATAAGGAAGATGTCGAAGAATCGATGCATTTAAATTACGGTGCTGGCAAAGAATATTGAAAGTCCCGTGGAAAGCCAGAACAAACAAATCTGTTTTGGAAAAAGTACAACTTGATTGCTCCTAAAAAGTGACGTTGGCGAGACTTCATCTCTCCTACTTTGGACCTGTTATCAGGAGGGACCAGTCCCCAGAGAAGGACATCATACTAGGTAAAGTGGAGGGTCAGCATAAAAGAGGAAGCCCCTCATTGAGATGGAGTGATACAATGTGGCTGCAATAATGAGTTAACACATAACAACTGTAAGGATTGTACCAGACTGCACAGTGTATCATTCTGTTGTTCAGAGAGTCACTATGAGTCTGAACGACTCATCAGTACCTAACCTAACCACAACAACACAGGATGTTCTGGTTGTGTTATAGGATAAGCACTGGACTGCCAACCACAGGTGACTCCTCAGGAGAAAGATCAGGCTGTCTGCTCCCAAAAAGATTTGTAGTCTCAGAAACCCAATACAGAGTCGCTATAACTCAGAATTGATTCTAAAGCAGTGAGTTTGGTTTTGGGTTCTGAAACAAGTTAGATAGGGAAATGCATTCATGTTGGCTAAAGTCACATAATTTGTGGCAGAGTCTCATCGAATCTATTCTTGTACTTGGAATATCTGAATGAAGAGGTGTAATAATGTCAACAAGGCGATAGTGGGGAACTGAAAAATAGGCTCTGTAGCTGATTGTGGATTTCTTTTCTTTTCTGTTTTTTACTCCTTGTGTCCACTGACAACTCATATAAATTACAGTCTTTGGAGATAAAGTATCCAGTTATGTCAAGTATGAACGAATTGCTTTACGTAAGTTTCCATCTCTCTTGGAAGAAGTGCAACCAGAATGCTCCTTAGAAGTGAGGATGTTGGAACTTGGTCGCCTAAACTTTGGACATGTTGTCAGGAGGGACAAGTCCCTAGAAAAGGATATCACCCTTGGTTAAGTAGAAGGTCCAAGAAAAAGAGGAAGACAATTGATACAGTGTCTACAACAGTGGGTTCAAACGTAGCAACAATTATGAGTAGGGTGCGGGACCAGACAGTGTTTCCTTCTGTTGTACATAGGTGCTGACTCACCAGCACCTAACAACAACAACAGAAAAGTTATGTGCCAATTTTTGCTTAAAATGCATTTAGGGACCTTGTTTTGTTGCTGTTGTAGTTGTTAAGTGCCATCGAGTCCATTCGGACTGATAGCAACCCTATGCTCAACAGACCGACACGCTGTCTGGTCGTGCGCCATCCTCACAATTGTTGCTTTTTGAGTTCATCGAGTCCTTTGTTGTCGTTGTCACTGTGTCACTCCATCTCGTTGGGGGTCTTTCTCTTTTTAACTGACGCTGATTTTCCAAAATATGACATCTTTCTCCAGGGTCTAATCCCTCCTGATAATATGTCCAAAGTACGAGAAGTGAAGTCACGTCGTCCTTCCTTCCAAGGAGCCAGTCTGGCTGTAATTCTTCCAAGAAAGACTTGTTTGTTCTGGCAGTCTTTAAATATTTCAAATATTCTTCACTTTACATATTCTTCTCTAATGCCATAATTCAAATGCTTCAGTTCTTCCATGGTCTAACTTCCTCACACATATGAGGCAGTTGAAAATACCATGGCTTGGGTCAGGCGTACCTTAGTCCTCAAACTCACATCTCCGTCCTTGAACACTGTCAAGAAGTCTTTTGTGCAGATTTCCCTAATGAAATATGTCAGTTTGGTTCCATGACTGCTGCTTCCAGAAGCCCTGATTGTGTAGCCAAATACACTGAAGTCTTCGACAGCCTCAATCTTTTCTTCATTTGTCATGATGTTATTTACAGGCCTGTTTGTGAGGATTTTCATTTTCTTTACATTGAGATGGGTCTTTGCAAAAATGGCATGGAGACCATGCCTGACTTCCTCCAGAGTCACAATGCGGAAGCCCAAGGCCCATTCCTATAAAGCGTGCATTAAACACTCCTCCACCCTATGACCCTCTTTACCCTATTCGGACACAAACCATCTCTCCCAGAGCATTCTGAGCTTCACATCTGGGTTCAACAATCCATTGCAATGGCAACAGAGAACTCAGAGACAATACTCACTATTCTAGTTAGCTAATGCTGTTACAATAGAATACCACAAGTGCATGACTTCAACAACCAGAAATCTATTCACTCACAGTTTAGGAGACTAGAAGTTCAAGTTCAGAGTCCCAGTCCCTGTGAAAGACCTTCTCTCTGTTGGCTCTGGGTTCAGGTCGCTGTCTCCTTCCAGCATCTGCAGACTCAGTATTGTCTGGAGAACTCCACACAGCCTGGCATCGATCTGTCCTCTGGACCTAGCAGCTTCACAGCGCAGGGACCTCAGAACCGTAGGATTCTCCACTCCCAGCTCTTCTCTTGTGCTGTTAGTGAGGCTCTCTTTCTCTGCTCAAGTGTCTATCTTGATTCACGCCACCCCCTTGGGAGTCTTCCATAAATCAGATCAGGGTGGTGGTGGGATTGTTGTTGTTGGTAAGTGCTGTCTAGTTGGTTCTGACTCATAGAGACCCTGTACAGGTTTTCTGAGGAACAGCTGGTAGGTTCGCAGTCCAGTGCTGACCCCACAGTGCCACACCAGGAGTCCAGTGGTGGGATTATGAGTGGATTATCTGGTGTGGTTCTGTGGGTTATTGCGCTGGACTGCAATGTTTTGAACTGCAAGGTTCGTGGTTCAAGCTCACCAGCTCTTCCTCAGAAACCCTACACAAGGTCGCTGTGGGTCAGAACTGACTCAACGGCACTTAACTACAACAATAATCCTCTTATCGGGAATCTTGGTGTGGCACTTTGGGTTAATGCGCTGGACTGCAAGGTCATTTGAACTGCAAAGTCAGCAGTTCAAGCTCACCAGTAACTCCTCACAAACCCTATATAGGGTCGCTATGAGTCAGAACTGACTCGATGACACTTAGCAACAACAATTCTCTTATTAAGGAGCTCTGGTAGAGAGGTGGTCATGAGTCAGGCTGCTAACTTCAAGGTCAGTAGTTTGAAACTATCAACCATTTCATGGAAGAAAACTGGAACTTTCTGCTCCTGTAATGATTTACAGCCTCGGAAATCCTATGTAGGGTCACTATGAGTTGGAACCAACTTCACGGCACATAACCACCACCACCAATCCTTTTGTTGGTTTATGACAACAAGTCACATCATAGGGGATAACTCCATCTCCACTTCCAAACCCCTGGACAAGTCAACACAAAACTTTAACTATCACATTCACGATTATGGGATGTATTAGGGACGGGAACAGATCACAATTCAGGATCAGAAACAACTCAGGATGCAGCAGTTCTCCAGTCAGGAATGCCTCTTCTCTGCCATACTGACTCAAATATGCCAAGATACCTGAAAATTCAGGCAAAAATTGAAATCAACTAAACTGTACCAAAGTTTTTTGCTTGTTCATTTTTTTGATATGACAGACATTTTACCATTCCAGTTTTTCTTTCTATTTTTGCAGTCCAGTAAAGTGGGGAAGTTGCTTGGTTTTCTCTTTTCATTGTCTGTGTGAGTTGGTGAGGAAGGTGTAGAACTGAGAATCAGAACTGGACCAGTCAGGGTTAGGACTTACACTGCTTCAGTCAGAGACCACACGAGCCTGAGAGAGAGAAAGAGAGAGAGAGAGAGAGAGAGAGAGAGAGACGCACACCCCAAAGAAGAGCAAATGCTGGAAGGAGTTATCCTTCATCAATGTTGGCAGAAAAGCAACAAAACCAAGGACATAAAGTCATTCCACTCTCAAGTTAACTGTCCGCAATTTCCATAATGAAATCTTACTTAGAAAAATTCCTTATCACCAGTGTTCTTACTATGGGGTAATCTAACCCTGTTTTCCTACAGATGTGAAGCTTTCCTCTAAAGTCTGCATTTCAGAGGAACCTATCCAGGATCATCTTCCCACAGGCTCCCTGCTTCCCCCCTTGTAAGCCTTCAGCAGGAAGGGAGGGAGAAAGAAAGGGTCACATGCTGAACTCACAAAGCACCCACTGACTGTAGCCCAAAAGTCAGTTCCCACAAAGAGTGTCAGCCCTACAGCAGGGTGGTCCGAGCCTCTCTCTGCCATTAGAACTGTCTACTCCTGACAGGAGTTTACAGAGACGTTCCTCACAGTACTTGGGAGAAGGCCAACAGAGGCTGAAAACGCTGACTGTCTGAAACACTGCCTCTAACCTAATAGTCCACTGAAAAGACGGCTGCCTGCAAAACAGTTCTAGGGACAAAATTCTATCAATTTCAATGCAGACTTAAGATCACATCTGTAAGTTTCACTTCAGTTTTTGAAGTTTAGGGGGAAACATTCCATCAAGTTGATTCAGATACATTACAGAGTAGATCGACTCCATAGGGTTTTCATGGCTGTGATCGTTATGGAAGCACATCTCCAGGCATTTCTTCTGCAGCACCACTCAGGAGATTCAAACCTCCAATCTTTAGTTAGTAGCCAAGAGATGGGGAAAAAATATTATTGGAATAATTCTTAAAACAGAGGAAGATAAAGTTTGGGGCAAATTTTTGCCAGAAATAATTTTTTCCAATAAAACTTTGTTGCTAGTGAAAAAAAAGAGAGAGAGCTAAAATGAATAGAGAGAAATACTGTTAACTAATAGTACATGGAGGGGATTATAATCATTGTAATGAAAGAAAGTATATGATTTGTTGAATGTAAAACTGGTGATCTACCCTGTAAACTTATACTCAATTCACAACAAAACTTTTTTAAAAAGGTATATTAGGATGGTAATATACAGATTTTTTTATTACATAATAAAGTCATCATCAAAAATTAAGAAATAGATGCCATCTCAATATTGTAACTTTCTACATAATCAGAACCATATAAAAACTAGAGATCTCATTGGAATGAAGGAAATCATCGCTGACAACAGATGGATTTGGTCTGAAAGCAGAGAATACCAGAAAGATGTTTACTTGTGCTTCATTGACTATGCAAAGGCTTTTAACAGTGTGGATCATGACAAGTTATGGATAACTTTGCAAAGAATGGATATTCCTGGACACTTGATTGTGTTCATGAGGAACCTGTACATAGACCAAGAGGAACTCATTCAGACAGAACAAGGGGACACTGAATGGTTTAAAATCAGGAAAGGTGTACACCAGGGGTGTATCCTTTCACCATACGTACTCAATCTGTATACTGAGTAAATAATTTCAGACGCTGGATTATATGAAGAATAGTGTGGCATCAGAATTGTAGGAAGACTCATTAACATCCTACAATATTCAGATGGCCCAACCTTGCATGCTGAAAGAGAAGAGAATTTAAAACACTTACTGATGAAGATGAAAGACCACAGCCTTCAGTATGGGTTGCACCCAATGTAAAGAAAACAAAAATCTTCACCACTGGACCAATAAATAACATCATGATAAATGAAGACAGATTGAAACTGTCAAAGACATCATTTTGCTTGGATCAATTATCAACCCTCATGGAAGTAGCAGTCAAGAAATCAAAGGGTGTATTGTATTAGGCAAATCTGCACAAGACCACTTTAAAGTGCTCAGAGCAAAAATGCCAGTTTGAGGACTAAGGTGCACCTGACCCATGCCATGGTATTTTCAATAGCCTCATAATGCATGCGAAAGTTAGTGAATAAGGAAGTTGTTGTTGGTGATGTTGTCAAGTGCTGTGGAGTCCATTCTGACTCATAGAGACTCTGTTTAGGGTTTCTGAGGAGCACCTGGTGAATTTGAACTACCAACCTTGTGCTCAAACTGACCTTGTGGTCCAGTGCTTATCCCACTGTGCTACATGAGAAAGATCACAGAAGAATTGACGCATCTGAGTTATGGTGTTGGGGGAGAATATTAAAAGTACTATTGTCTATCAGAAGAACAAACAAATCTGTGTTGGAAGAAGTACAGCCAGAATGCTCCTTAGAAGCCAGGATTGTGAGACTTCTTCTTTCGTACTTTAGACATATTATCAAGAGGAACCTTTCTCTGGAGAAGGACATCATAGTTGGTAAAGTGGAGAGTCAGTGAAAAAGAGGAAGACCCCAACGGGATGGATTGGCACCAAAGCAGCAGCAGTGGGCTTATGTGTAACAAAAGTTGTGAGGATGGCATAGGATCAGGCAGTGTTTCATTCTATAGTGCCTAGGGTCACTGAGTTGGAACCAACTTGATGACACCTAATAACAACAATATAAGAAGTACTCATTTTGCATGGGTTTTATTTTATAATTCCAAGTCCAGGTGTGATGCTATATGATAAGCACTTGACTGATAACCACAAGGTCAGCCATTCAAACCCACCACCCATTCTCAGAAACTCTATATAGGGTCACCATGAGTCGGAACTGACTCGACAGCACACTACAACAACAAAAGGCAGTTTCACTCACCAAGATTAAGCAACAGAATCCCTACAACAAGATGGTACAATTTTCAGTTGTCACAGTATGCTAACTTTGCTTCAAGCTCTTTAGTCCACAAATTACCTCATACATAGCAGATGCACACCATGATCAGTGGCCATGCACATCACGTCTTTCAAAGTCTATCAGTGATTAGTCCTGCGTATCTAGCTCAGTTCACACACAGACAGCAAGACATGTACCAAAATGGACCATTAAAAGGGAAATGGCTACAGCTGTAATGGTGGAAGCTGTGTAACAAAACAAGGGAGTAGTTAGTTAGTCTATCATTCCAAGAACAGAGGATCCTAGGACCATCAAGAGGGAAGAGCCAGAGCAGAACGTGGAGTCCTAACCAGAGAAGCAGAGGTAGAGGTGATGGCATAGAGAGATAGAACAGCCGAGGACCCTAGACTCATGGAATGCGAAAGCCTGTGTGCTAGTGGCCAGGAGGCAGGCTTGCAGAATGTGCTCTTGGGTTGTTTAAACGATGATCTATTCCTGTGAGGTTTTGTGTACATCAGACAGAGAGAGAGGGAATAGAGGCAAAAATACTGTTAACTGATGTTGCATGGAGGGGATTGTAATCATTGCAATGAAACAAAATATGATTGGTTGAGTGCACAACTGATTTTCTACAATGTAAATTATCACTTAATTCATAAAAAATACTTTGAAAAAGAGAGAGAGAGAAGTGGCTAGGAAAAAGGACAGAGTATCAAATAAACAAAAAGAAGTTTGGAAGTAAATTTCTAACCAGTAAATTGAGTGGTAAGGAACTTTGGTGGTGCTGTGGGTTAAGTACGGGCACAAGATCGGCATTCAAACACACCAACTGCTCCACAAGAGAAAGCTGAGGCTGTCTGCTCCTGTCAAGATTTACAATCTGGGAAACCCTGAGTTCGCTATGAGTTGGAATCCACTGGACTGCAGTGGGGAGTGGTAAAT
The DNA here is from genome assembly GCF_000296735.1 of Chrysochloris asiatica. Lineage (NCBI taxonomy): Eukaryota > Metazoa > Chordata > Mammalia > Afrosoricida > Chrysochloridae > Chrysochloris > Chrysochloris asiatica. The sequence goes on along the minus strand of NW_006410185.1, from coordinate 347 downwards.
GCAGTTGTAGAAGAGCTGGCCATGGGATGTTGAAACTGAGGCTCTTTCAGAAACTCTAAGTGTGCCAGTTATGACATAAATGAAGGTAAACTTATGACATAAATGAGGAAGCTGGTTGTGGCTAAAAGGATGAAAATGCCTCAGTGGAAGTCCTACTGGCAAAGCGCTTCACGTTAAAGGAATGCTGAAAGCACAAAGGATAAAACGTTGGAAGTGGAAGAACAAACAAGATGGCGGATCGAGTGGAAGTTTAGTAAAGGAGCTCCGCCAACAACAACACAGAATACCCGACCAAGCAGGCTCAGGGGATGGTCCCAGAACTCTGAACCACATATAAAGGAATATTT
>NW_006410184.1:14296-14851 GCF_000296735.1 Chrysochloris asiatica | reverse complement strand
ATGCTAGATTCTGGGTCAGTCTAGGATAGATGTAAAGGGCTCCAACAGCCTCTTAGACACTTAGGAGCTCTCACATAGCAGAGAAAACTGTAATGCAAATGTACTGCCAACTCCAATGCAAAGTGATTTGCAGTTTGCACTCCTAGAGAAACACTGTATGTGTGTGTGTGTACACGCTGGGTGGGACAAGGATGATGGCGGTAAACTGTGGGTGAGAGGATGGTTTAAGACAGACTTAAAAAAATGATTCAGTTAGATGGGACAAATATGGCAACATAAATGAAAGCCAACAATTGATAAGCACCTACTAAGTCCCAGACTGCAAACGTTCTACAAGACTTGTATCATTGTATTTCCATAAGATCTTTATGAAGTAGAAGCCCATCTCACAAACCAGGAAAAAATGTTAAGGTCATAGCACCAGTAAACAATAGTGATACGATTTGAACCAGATCCATCATATTCCTTAGTCAGAGTGCTAAATGACCCTCACAACCCAACCCTGTCTCTCTTCAGAGCTATTTCTAAGGGCCCCGTGGGAAGGTACTAAAGGTA
>NW_006410184.1:9709-11276 GCF_000296735.1 Chrysochloris asiatica | reverse complement strand
AGCGTAGTGGTTATGAATCAGGCTGTGAACCTTAAGGTCAGCAGTTCAAAACTACCAGAAGCTCGCTGGAGAAAGATGAGGCTTTCTGCTCCCGTAAAGATTTACAGCCTTGAAAACTCTGTATAGGGTCGCTATGGGTCAGAATCGACTCAATGGCACTTAACAACAACAACAAGAAATATATATATATATGCCAGACTGCAAAGCCATTTGAGCTACAAGGTCGGCAGTTCAAGCTCACCACCTGCTCCTTGGAAACCCTATACAGGTTGCTATGGGTCAGAATCAACTCAATGGTACTTAAAAACAACAACAACAACAATATATACATGTGTGTGTGTGTTGTTAGGTGCTGTTGAGTCAGTTCTGATTCATAGTGACCCTATGAACAACTGAATGAAATGTTGCCCAGCTGTTGTTATGTTTGAGCCCACTGCTGCTACCAATGTGTCATTCCATCTTGTTGGAGGTCTTCCTCTTTTTCACTGACCTTCTACTTTTCCAAATGAGATGTCCTTCTCCAGAATCTGGTCCCTTCTGATAATACGTCCAGAGTACAAGAGAAGAAGTTTCCCTATCCATTCTTCCAAGGAACATTCTGGCTTTACTTCTTTCAAGACAGAGTTGTTCTTTGGTAGTCCTTGGTACTTTCAATATTCTTTGGTAACACCATAATTCAAATGCAGTGATTCTTCTATGGTCTTTTTTATTCATTATCCAATTTTCACATGCATGTTGTTGTTGTTAAGTGCCGTGGAGTCGGTTCCAACCCATATGAGGCAGTTAAAAATACCATGTCTTGGGTCAGGCACACCTTACTTTTTAAACTGACATCTTTGCTCTTAAACAAACACTTTTAAAAAATTCTTTGCAGCAGATTTGCATAATGCAATATGTCATTTGATATCTTGACTGCTGTTCCTTTGTCAGTTTATCATCCTGTGGTAACTTGTGTGTTGTGTGATGATGGAAGCTATGCCACCTCTATTTTAAATGCCAGCAGTGTCATACATGGTGGAAAGGTTTCAGCGGAGCTTCCAGACTAAAACAGACTAGGAAGAAGGAGAGTCAGACCACTTTTGAATGGTTAGCCACAGAAAATCTTCTGAATAGCACTGGAATACTAAGAACATGGTGGTGATGGTAGTTATGTGCCAGGGAGTAAGTAGAGAACTTAAATAAGCCAACTGGACCTAATGGATTGTAGAGATACTATGGAAAGACAGCAGAAAGGGTATAAGAAACAGTGTGAGTTTTTGGAATGTTTGTAAGATAGCATACTGGCCAGGCTGATTGAGGATGTGTGTTCACTGAAGCTTGCATACAAGGAACAGCTGGTGTGTGTGCATAGGAGTGGGGTCCACAAGGAAATGTTCTCACTCCCTGGAAACTGTTCTGGCCCTGGGTGAGTTAAACTTAAAGAAAAACTTCTTGTGAGGTCAGCATGTCCCTTTAGCTCCACTCCCACCCTGAAGGAATGTTCTTTCATTTTCGCATATTCTACCCTGCTCTTAATACAAATGCATCACAGAAGTTATCTGGTTTGGCTTTGCTTTGTAACACATAA
>NW_006410184.1:5848-7165 GCF_000296735.1 Chrysochloris asiatica | reverse complement strand
AAGGGCACATTCTACAAGTCTGTCTCCTGGCTGCCAGCTCTCAGTCCTCTCTTTTCATGAATTCAGAGTCCTCAAAGCATATATTACAATTTAAATCACCAAAGAGCACAGTCTGCAAGTCTGCTTCATGGCTGCCAGCTCTCAGTCCCTCTCTTCCCATGAATCTATAATTTTCAGCTGCTCTCTCTTCTCCATGTGCCCATCTCTGCCTCCATCTCTGGTGTCTCTTGTTTTTCTGGATAAGGTCCTGCATTCCACTTGTGCTCTTCTCCCTTGATGGTCCTAGGGTCCTCTGTTTCTGGACTGTAAGCTTAACTATTCCCCCATTTTTGTTACAAATCTTCAACCTTTACAATTGTGACAGTTGCAATTAGTCATGATAACAATTATCCACTACTGAATCATAAGAATCTTATCCCCATCTCTTTTTACCAGACCCAACTAGACAAGATGACAACTATTCAGTGGGGACTCTATCTCCCCCCACCCCCCACCCCCACACACAACACTCTTATACTCCCTCTGAAACCTTGGAAGCCAGTCATTTCATGCTTTTATCGCCTCTCTCCTCCAATTTTAGGTAGTTGTAGGTAGCCAATGTCTAAGTTGCCTGTCCCTATCTACTCTGTATACAGAGAGGATAGCACTGGTACTTGATGTGAAGATTCCTGCCTTCTCTGTTGATATCTTGAGCTACTACATCCATGAGTATAGGTCAAGTTCATCAAACTGTAGCCATTTGCCCTCATTTCCTTTATCAAAAAAAATTTTTTTTTTTTAAATCTCCTTCTAGTTGAGTTCTGATCATCAAGCCATCAAGGCTAGGTCAAATGGGTACTATCTGCAAGTTTGGGTGTTCTCGTGCATCTCCCCTCACTTCATATCCGTTCTAGCCCTATGTGGCTATGTCCTTGACCATGGACTCAGGTGTCCCCAGGTCTCACCACAATTTGGACCAACCAGCTCTTCCACCTCTCTCTCTCTTCTCCAGGTTGACATGAGTCTATGGAACGTGGTTGAACTCAGCCCATATCTTCATTGCTTACATGCCTGATCATGTGTTCCCTTTGTGATTCAGTCTCAGAGGGGGGCTTGTACTGAAGGGACTTGATTGTTTGCCTTGATGGCTTCCTGGCAAACAACTTGCTTATTCTTGTAGTAGCCAATCATACTGCCAGTTTTGTTTGGGGTTTTTCCTGATCTTTCTTTGAATATGCATCTTCTGTTGCTCTAGCTGTTCCAGGCTTGTCTGCTTGTCCTTTCTAGTGGGAATGTCCCACCTCAGAAGGTTCTGGATGCCGCCTCACTTTCTTGGAA
>NW_006410184.1:2413-4743 GCF_000296735.1 Chrysochloris asiatica | reverse complement strand
TTTGGGTGTTCTTGTGCGTCTCCCCTCACTTCATATCAGCTGAATGCTTCATTCTCAGCTATAGCCCTCTGTGGCTATGTCCTTCACCAATGGCTCAGGAGTCCCCAGGTCTCACCACACATCGAACCAACCATCCCTTCCTCTTCTTTCTCTCATCTCTAGGTCAACAAGAGTCTATGGAATGTGGTTGAACTCAGCCCATTTCTTCATTGCTACCTTTTCCCCACTTCCACTCATCAGCAGGTCAATGTGGTCACCAGCAAGCTTACATGCTTGCTCATGTGTTCTCTTTGAGTTTCAGTCTTAGAGGACAGTTTGTCCTGAAGGGACTTGATTGCTTGTCTTGATGGCTCCCTGGTGAACAACATGCTTGCTCTTATAGTAGCTAATCAGACCTGACATCCATTTTTGTCTTTCCTTTCTTTCCTATATTTATTCTGACATTTTGCTTTCCCTCTGGATGATGTTGTTGATATTATCCCACAACTCTTCAGTTGTTAGGTAATTAGTGTCTAATGCATCAAATCTGTTCTTGAGATGATCTTTAAATTTGGGTGGTATGTGTTCAAGGTCATATTTTGGCTTTCATGGAGTTATTTTCATTTTCTTCAGCCTCTGCCTGAATTTGCATATGAACAATTGGCAATCTGTTCCACAGTCTGTCCCTTGCCTTGTTGTGGCTGATAATTTTGAGCTTTTCCCCCATTTCTTCCAACAAATGTAGTCAATTTGATTCCTGTGTATTCCATCTGGTGAAGTCCATGTGTATACTCACCTTTAATGTTGTTTAAAGAAAGTAATTGCAATGAACACGTCATTGGTCTTGCAAAATTCTATCATGCGATCTTCAGCATCATTTCTTCACTAAGGCCCCATTTTCCAACTATTGACCTTCTTCTTTATTTCCAACCTTTGCATTCCATTCACAAGTAATTATCAATACATCTTGATTGCATGTTTGATCAAGTTTAGACGGAAGAAGTTGGTTTGTTGTTGCTAAGTGGTCGAGTAGGTTCCAACTCATAGCAACCCAGTATAGGGTTTCTGAGGCTTTAAATCTTTCATTATCATTGGCATTAGCAGTTGGTATGTAAATTTGGCTAATAGTGGTATTAACTCATCTTCCTTGTAGGTTATAGATATTATACTATCACAGACAGGATTGTATTTCAAGATAGATCTGAAATGTTCTTTTTGATGGTGAATGCTATGCCATTCCTCTTGAATTGACAAGTTTTACTCTGTTTTCATCATCACAGTCAACTCTACTTTGAACAGGTAGTTCTTTCCCAGTAATATTTTTAGTGCCTTCCAACTTGGGGAGCTCATCTTCTGGTACTAATCTGACAATATTCTGGTAATATTTATGTTTTCATTTTTTGGAACAATGTTCCATTGCTATGTAAGGTTTTCAGTGGCTAAACATTCAGAAGCAGTCTGTTTCGCCTTCTTTTAATTTAGTCTGGAAGCGCAACTGAAACTTGTTCACTATGGGTGACACAGCTGGGATTTAAAATAACAGTGGCATAACTCCACTATTATCACAACACTCAAACCATCACAGTTCAACAAACTGACAGACAAGTGGTGACCCTGTGTTGAAACAAGGTGTTCACAATGAATAATTTGTTGGTCTTGCAACATTCTATCATGTGATCTTCAGCATCATTTCTATCACCAAGTAGATATTTTCCAACTATCTATTCCTTTTCTATTTCCCCACTTTTTGCTTTCCAATAGCCAGTTATTATCATTATATCTTAATTGCATGCTTGATCAATTTTAGATGGAGGAAATTGGTAGAATTCTTCAATTTTGTCTTTACTAGTTTTCATGGTTGATACATAAACTTAAATAATAATGATATTTACTCATCTTCCTTGTAGACATATGTATATTAACCTATCACAGATAGCATGGTACTTCAGGATAGAGCTTGAAATGTTATTTATGATGATGAATATGATGCCATTCTTCTTCAATTTTACATTCCCAAAATTGTAAACCATAAGATTGTCCAATTTGAATTTGCCAGTAGCAGTCAATTTCAGCTCACTAATGCCAAGAAAAAATGTGGCATCAGGATTGGAGGAAGACTCAGTAACAATCTGTGTGATAAGCAGATGATACAACCTTGCTTGCTGAAAGTGAAGAGGACTTAAAATATTTGTTAATGAAGATCAAAGAACACAGACTTCAGTATAAGATGCATCTCAATGTCAGGAAAACAAAAATCCTCACCACTGGACCAAGAAACAACATTCTTATCAATAGAGAAGAGACTGAAGTTGTCAAGGACTTCATTCTTCTTGGATCAACTATCAACACTC
>NW_006410184.1:0-1549 GCF_000296735.1 Chrysochloris asiatica | reverse complement strand
CTCCTTTGGTTATTAATATAGATGACCAAATTCTCAAATAGAATCCAATAGCAAATTGAAAGAGTTATGCATCATGATAAGTGGGATTTATTCTAGGAACGCAAGATCAATTCAACATTAGAGAATCAACCAATATAATATATCACACTAATAGAAAACAGGAAACAAAAAAAACCCACCATGGTCAACTCAGTCAATGCAGAAAATGCATTAAAAAAAAAAAAAAATCCAGCACCCTTTCATAATGACAATTTTTAAAATATAAATAAAAGGAAAACTCCTTAACATTATAAAAGGCATTATGAAAAACCAACTACCAACATTATTCTTAACAGAAAAAAATTGAGAACCTTCCCCTTGAAAACAAAAACAAAACAAAGATGCCTACTTTCACCATTCCTATTTAAAATTGTACTGGGAACTGCACCCAGAGCAGTAAGGCAAGAAAAATACATTTAAAAATTCTAAATTGGAAAGGAAGAGGTAAAACTATCTCTGCTCACAGATGACATGGTTATATATATAGAAAATCCCTACAAGTCTACTAAAAAGTTACTACAACTAATAGAGAAATTTACCATAGTTGCAGGATTCAAGATCAAAGTACAATGATCTGAAAAGGGTATTAAGAAAACAATTCCATCTACAATAGCATCTAAGAATGAATTTACTCAGGGATGTGGAAAGCTTATAAAGTGAAAATTTACAAAACAATGCTGGAAAAAAATAAATAAGACCTAAGTAGATAGACAGCTATTTTGTGCTTATAGGGGTTACGAATGGGGCTTCGAACCTCAAGGTCAGCAGTTAGAAACTACCAGCTGTTCTCTGGAAGAACGATAAGGTTTTCTGCTCCTGTAAAGATTTACAGCCTTGGAAACCCTGTACAGGGTTGCTATGAGTCGGAATCAACTCCACGGCACATAACAACAGCAACACATTAACTAATAGCAATTTGCAAATAAAATTGAGGATTTGTTTTTCTGTTTCTGTTAAGGATGCTTTTGAGATTTTGATAAGGATTGTGTTGGATCTGTGGATCCTAGTACCTACATCTTGATTATATTAGGTTTCCAGTACAGCAGCATACAGTATCTTATCCTGTGATCTTGTATGTTTAAAAACTGTTTTTGTACAATGTGAGACATTTTGATATCTTAATGTGATAACCTGAAACTCAGGATTTTCTGTGGTTTCAAACATATTTTTCTAACACCAAGGTCAGTTGGTATAACAGAGTCCACAAAGACAGTGTTCTACATCTTACTTCAGTGATTAGGGACCGGGGTCTTAAGAGCTTGTGAGAGGCTATCTAAGGTGCAACTATTGGTTTCTCCATATACAGAGCAAAGAAGAGTAAAAAAAAAAAAAAAATGAAGAAAAACAAACAAATGAAAACTAATAAACAAAGGACTAATGGACCAAGTGGAACACATAGAAATCAAATTGACTACATCTGTGGAAAGAGAAGATGGAAAAGCTCCATATCATCAATGAAAACAAGACCAGTTGTAGACTGTGGAACAGACCATCAATTACTGATACGCAA
>NW_006410183.1:16285-17283 GCF_000296735.1 Chrysochloris asiatica | reverse complement strand
CACCAGCATTTATTGTCCTCTACTTTTTTATCTTTGCTGTTATTGCTGGTGTGAGATGATATCTCATTGTTGTTTTGATTTGCATCTCTCTGATGGCTAGTGATCGTGAACATTTCTTCATGTTTGTTGGCTGCCCAGATCTCCTCCTTAGTGAAGTGTCTGTTCATATCCTGTGCCCATTTTTTAATTAGGTTATTTCTCTTTTTCTTGAAGAGGTGTTGTAGTTTCCTATATATTTTAGAAATAAGTCCCTTGTCAGATGTGTTGTTGAAAAAGATTTTTTCCCATTCTCTGGGTTCCCTTTTTACTCTTTTGGTGTGAAGTCTTTTGATACACATACGTTTTTAATTTTTAGTATGTTCCATTCATCTATTTTGCCTACTTTTGTTTGTGTAATTTTTGAAATGTTTGGTAGTCTGTGCATTCCCTGTATTAGAGCCCTCACATTTGTCCCTATTTATTCATTGATGACCTTCATAATTTTGGGATTCACATTTAGTTCTTTAATCCATGCTGAGTTGGTTTTTGTATAAGGCATGAGGTAAATGTCTTGTTTCCATCTTTTGCATATCGTTTTCCAGTTCTGCCAGTATCATCTGTTAAAGAGACTATCTCCTCCCCATGCAATATATGTAGGCACTTTGTAGAAAATCAGTTAGTTGTATGTGGATGGGTTAATTTCTCGGTTCTGTTCCATTGATCAATGTGTCTTTCATTGTACCAGTACCAGGCTGTTTTGACCACCGTAGTCATGTAGTAGATTTTGAAATTGGTGAGTGAGAGGCTTTCAACCTTGATTATCCTCTTAAGCAGTGCTTTGCTTATCCTGGGTCTCTTTACTTTCCATATAAAGTTTGTAATTGTCTTTCCTTCTCTTTGAAGAATGTTGTTGGAATCTGGATTGGGATTGCATTGTATGTGTAAATTGCTTTTGGTAGTATTGATATTTTCATGATGTTGAGTCTTCCTATCCAGGAACATGGTATGTTCTTCCACTT
>NW_006410183.1:4998-13930 GCF_000296735.1 Chrysochloris asiatica | reverse complement strand
CTCTTTGTCTCTTCACTGGTGTATTCAATCCATTGACATTCAATGTGATTATTACTGATAGGTATGAACTAATAGCTGCCATTATGTTAATTCTTTTGGTAGTGCTGTTCATTCCTTTGTTCTGCTTGCCTTCATATGCTGAGTCTGTGTTTTTTGTGCTATTGCTTGTCGCTTTCTTTTTGGTTTTCATGTTTGCTAGTTCTGCTTGGAAGTTCATTTTCATGGAAAGCTGTGAAGTTTTAACTTTCTTTGGGGTTACCTTATAGTCTGTTAACTTTTCTCTCCATTTAAAACAATCTATTGTATCCTGTAATCTACCTGGACTCCTCAAAACACAGATCTGTGTTCCTACATTTTTCCCTTCTTAAACATTGATATTATTTTGATCTTCGGTAAACCTGCCAGCTCCTTTGAATTTGTTGTTGTAGATTTCTTCTGTTCTGGAGTCTGCTATCTGTCATCTGAGTTTCAAGTGGTGTTGTCACGCCTGTCAATCTATGGTTACTATCTGTTCTTGTTGGTTTTCAGTCCAAAGAATCTCTTTAGGCTGTTTTGAAGTGCTGGATTGGCTTTAACAAAATATTTTAGCTTCTGTTTATCCTGAAATGTTTTGATTGCATCATCATATTTGATTGACAGTTTTGCTGGATAGACGATTCTTGGTTGGTAGTTTGTTTTTTTTTTCTTCTTTAAAGGTTTTGTATATGTCTCCCCATTGCCTTATTGCCTGCATGGTTTCTGCTGCGAAGTCAGAGCTTAATCTGATTTGCTTGCCTTTGTAAATAACTCTTCTGTTTTCCCTGGCCACTTTTAGGCTTCTCTCCTTGTCTTTGATTTTGGAGAGCTTCATTATTATGTCTTGGTGATTTTCTTTTGGGGTCTATCTTTCCTGGGGAACATTCATCCTCTTGAATGTTTATCTTCTTATCTTTTAAGATGTTAGGGAAATTTTCTTCCAGAAGCTCTTCAAATATCTCCTCTGTGAATATCTCTGATTCTTCCTGTTCTGGAATGCCAGTAATTCTTAAATTGTTCCTTTTCATGTTATCCAGCATGAATCTTAGAATCTCTTTGGGTTTTTTTAATCCTTTTTTTCTGCTTGCTCTTCTATCTTAGCAGTATTGAGAGATTGTCTTCCAGCTTGCTGGTTCTGGCTTCCATCTCTTCAATACTGTTCCTTGCCCCTTTCAGTGTATTGTCCATTTCTGATATTTTATTATTGATCATCTAGACCTCTTTTTGCAGGTTTTGAATTGTTTCCAATGCTGTGTTGATCTTGTTTGATTGCTCTTGTAGTACTTTCCTGACTTCTTCTTTGTTTTCCTCCACCATTTATCAGAGCATTTGAATTTGTTTCTATATCATTCTTCTGAATTCCTTCTTAGGCAAATCCAAAACCTGCTCCTTCTCTTCTGGAAAGCCTTTGTCTGTCTCCAGCTCCTTTGTGTCAGTTAGTCTTTTCTGTTTTTGGACGTAGTTTGAGATCTTTTGTTGTGTTTTATTGGTCATTTCCAGTAGTTATGTGAGTTTTTAATGCTTAAATAGATATTTGTTACTGTGTTATTAAGCTTACTGTGTGTCTCCTGGTAGATATGATCAGGAGATAGGCTTCCCTTTTTGCATATAATGCTTAGCAGCTGTTATTGGCTCGTCTCAATGGTGGAATATTATGGGGTATGCTTGTAGCTTGGTGTAGATTGGTTACTATTCTTGGGAAACGTAGGGAGAAAAAGTTCCCACCTCCAGGAAAAATGTGTGATCAAAAGGACCAAAAACAGAAGCAATATAAAAGCAGAGACAAAACCCACCACTTTGAAACAAAAATAAACATGTGGCCGACTGGCCAGTTGCCTTGCTACAGAGGCAGTGTGTGTGCAACAATGTGCATTTTGATAATAATTCTATACTAGTCTAATAATGGAAATAAAGATGCTATTTCAAATATATTTTAAAGTGCTAAAGAGCCTCCACTTTACCTTCCTTGGAGAAGGATATCATGTGGTCTTTCTGAAAGGCAACAATGGCAGTTCTGAGAGTACATGAAATATATGCCTGGCTGGTCCTCACTATCACATGTCTTCTTATTTCTTATTTTCCAATATTGTTTGTTTCAGCCTGCCTCAAAGCATGGATAATTACGAAGTCATCTCTTTGATCCTACAATGTAAATAACCTTTTATTTTCTTCAAAAAAAAAAAAATTCTCCTCCATGATCCCTCTCTTTCCTTCATGTTTTCATGAAAATATGGTAGGATGAATGTAAAGCTGATGTTCTTCCATGTAAACTATCACTCAATTCACAATAAAAACTTGAAAAACAAACTCTGTAACTAAGTATTTCCTTTTTTGGTAGTGATCAAGAAGATGAAATGGCCAAAACACTTCATAAATTTGGCCCTTTAGTAGTGATAGTAGATGCTATGAGCTGGCAGGATTATCTGGGAGGCATAATACAGCATCACTGCTCTAGTGGAGAAGCAAATCATGCAGTTCTCATAACTGGATTTGACAAAACAGGTATGTGCTGATTGTTTCCATCTTGAAATAATGGCCAAATAATTACTATTTTCTTAGAATGTTGAAATTTGACCCTTCCCAACTTCTCAGTAGGAGCTCTCGTTGGCATAGTAGGATAAGCACTGGACTGGTAACCACAATGTCGTCAGTTCAAGAGCAGTTTCAGCTGCTCTTGAAAGATGTACAGGGTCTCTGTGAGTCAGAACCAACTTGACAGTACGCATCAACAACTTTTTAGTAGACTTAAGGTTTCAACTGTAAATTTTGGTAGATTGTTAAATGGTGATGATTTTTGTTTAAAATATATGCATTTTCTATCTGAAACATTTAGGGTAATTCTTGGGAAAAAAGATGCTTGTCAAAAATCCTTTACTGGGTCACTATGATTCAGAACTGACTCAATGGCATGTAACAATATTATCATATATTTCCAGTTTGTTTTTCCCCTGATTCCCTAGAAATGTGTCTATCTTCATTTTCTTACAGTGCCTCCAGTAAGGGAATTAATTTTAAAATATGCAAGGACACTTCAAAAAGTTTATGGAAAAGTTCGATTATCTTTTAGTTCCAGTTTTCCATGAACTTTTTGAAACTCTTTTGTATTTTTCCTGTTTAGAGTACTGCATTACCTTGATCTCATTTACTTAGCTAGTTTAAGTTAGCATTATGTTTGTAATCTTTTTTTTTTTTTTTTCAGAGCTACTATATTTATCAGAAAGGAGTCTTGGTGGCACTGTAGGTTAGACATTGGGCTCCTAACAGCAAGGCTAGCATTCAAACCCACCAACTGTTTAGTGGGAGAAAGATGAGACTATTTGTTCCCATAATGATTTCTAGTTTTGGAAACCCTACATAGGCTTGCTATGAGTCAGAATCAACTCTATGGCAGAGGATTTGGTTTTAGTTTTATCTTTGTGAAGTGTCCAACTTTAAGACACATGTACATTCATAGCAATTATGAGTTTTACAGTGTTTGTTATTATTTCATGTTTTATAGGAAGTATTCCCTATTGGATAGTCCGGAACTCATGGGGAAGTTCATGGGGAGTAGATGGCTATGCCTATGTAAAAATGGGAGCTAATATTTGTGGTAAGTAATGAATTTATGTGTTATAACTCAGGCTAAATATCAAAGAAAATGCTGAGACTACTCAGATTATAAAGTTGTCCAGTTTATAATGTGTATATACCCCTATCATTTCTACTATAGTTATTTTTATCTTTTAATACATTAATAAAACTCAGTTGTAGTTTTAAAGAGAGACTATTACACATCTTCATTTTTTCAAACAGTCCCTCAAGCGGGACTATTCAGGAGGCCATATAGTAAACACAAAATACAGTGAAAACAACAGATTAAGATACAGTAATAATCCACCAAAGTTGGCTATTTCAAAAGCTAGATAACACTCAGCTTAAGAGGCTGGATTTCTCCAAACATGTCTTTTAGTTCTAACTTTGCATTTTATATCTGTGTTAACTCCCCTTTATTTGTATATTTAAAAGCTTACAAAGGTTATTAAGAATCACTTTTTCATTGGAATCAAAGTTATCATTCAGCTGAATATCTGAACACTAGGATTGCTCCTGAAATTCAGTTTATAAGACCCTTAACACATATAAAATCTTAGCATAATACTCACTAGAAATTGAGTCTTAAATGACAAAAATGCTGAATAACAATCTTTCTATAAAAAGAAAAAAAAAATTCTACTATAGTTATTTTTATCTTTTAATACACTGATACATTTAATATACATACTAGCTCTAGTGAACTGTTTAAAGTTGGAAATTAAGCCTGTATTCTAAAACTTGATGTAGAAAATCAGTACATTTTCTGAAGCAAACTAGATTGAAGCTGTTAATGTATGTCTGAGCAATTATTAAATTTTCTGTTACAGATAGTTTCAATATACATACAACATTTAAAAGTACTATAGAACCCTCCAAATTGTGAGACAGATAAAAGAGAGTCTGTAATATTAATATTCAAAATAGGGACTGTTAGGGAGTCTTAATGGAGTACAAGTATAGTGCTATAGGATGGGTACTGGACTGCTAACCACAAGGTCCAGGCCCATCAGCTGCTTTCAGAAACCCTATGCAGAGTCACTATGAGTTAGAATCAAGTTGCTGACATTTAAAAGCAACAATAACAATGGCACAGTGTTTTTATATTATTTTTATATATTTTGGGGGGTATATAAAGAAATAATTATTAAAAATAGACTTTTTATAATGAAATTAATATAGTAATATAGTGCTCAACTGGTAACCAAAGGTCAATGTTTCAAACCAAAGATCAATGTTTCCTTGGGAGAAAGATGTAACAATCTGTTTTTGTAAAGATTATACCATTAGAAACCCTATGGGACAGTTCTTTCTCTACTACAGGGACACTGTGAGTTTATCACTGAACATACAAGATCTCTTTAACTGAGCAAGTGCTGGAGCCTCGGTTTGGGCTCAGGAGTGCTTGGTTTCAAACTTCTGGCAGGAAAGTGCCAAGAATACAATTCATCTATTGACTGACAAGTGCTTCCATTATGTCTCTGCCTCAAATGTTCTCTTCCCCAGCTCCAAGAATGAATTGGGATCATTTATTTCTCAGCCTGTGTTCATAGTTTTTAAGGAAGTGTCTATCTACGCAGACCCAAGTCTTTCTAAAAAGTGAATTTTTCCTGAAAGTTTACACCTGATGATTGCAAAGATTTTCTAGATCTTACTAATTACAACAAAATAGCAATTTTCAAATACCTTATTTTTTGCAAATAACAAACCCATGAATATAATATACTCACAGATATAACATGAAAACAAGATGAAAGTAAACACAACAGTTCTAACACAGTATCTTCTTACTAAAACCACACATGTCTGATGACATTCCCAGAAGTGAATTTCAGCTTCATTCGCTCATCTTCCCATATTACACAGAAGTCTTATCATTCTGTCCATTTTACTGTATTCTGGTCATTTTAAAAATATCTTGCTTGTGTTTATGGAAATAGTCCAAAAATGATACTTTTTATCATAATTGCATATTGGAAGTACAAATCATGGTCAAGACGTCATGGATTAAGTTTGGTACTCTCCCAGTAATCTGAAAATAAGTAATAAAGACTCTGTGTTTGTTCCTATTAATGTATCTAAGCTGATAATTGCAGCATAATAGTTCATTGGTTCAATGTGAAAACCTTATTAGATCATCTTAATAGAAACAATTAGGTTATGTTAGGTATGTCTGTTGCATAGTTTAATCATGTCTTAGTGGCAATTAAAGCCAGCAACATGTAAAATAAAATAGCATAGCATGCAAGAGGGGTTGTGTGGTTGAGAAAAATCATATATCTAATTTTCGCAAAAATATATACTTAGTTATTCTTGTGTTTGCCATGAAATTGGGACCTATGTTCTTGTGAGTTGGGAAACCATATTTGTGGTTTATTGAAATTTTACTAATTAAAATTCAAATCCTAGACTTCTACAATTAAAATTAGGAATGAATTAGAATGTATTAGAAATGAATTCTATAAATTATATATTACTGCAATTCAGATTTCAGATACATTCACCTATCCAGCTAACATTGATTTGTTGTTGTTGTTATTTTCTTGAAAAAAAAAAAAAAATCAAACATTTCTTCTAAGATCTGCTTTTAAAGTTGTCATGTTTATATCAATGGATCTGTAAAATCATTAGATTATTTTCTTACTACATATTAAGTTTTTGTGAAACCAAATTAAAGAATAAGCTTTAATGTTTAGAAGCTTTCTAATAATTTCTTTTTACCTCCCTTAGGTATTGCAGATTCTGTTTCTGCTGTATTTGTGTGACGTTTTGAATATATAAAGAAACAGTTATTAAAAATAGACTTTTTATAATGAAATGTAATATAGTAAATACTTCATTCTAAAGTATCATTCACTTGTACACTTCAGCAACCAACAACAGAAAGTTCTAGGCCTAGTAGTATTTAGACTTAACTGTAGAGTGTTCCTCTCTTAAAGAAGAATGGACAAAGTCAGCAGGAAGAACAACAGCACCTATAACCTGGCCGGGAAGCTATGGAACAATTCATTACTCTGGTCCAGCCAACATCAAGAGTTAATTATTTTTTGTTTTCCTATTTGTTGTTTGTATTTACTTTTTAATGAAAAACTGTAGATCAAAGAAATAATATGAGTTTCTATTCCTTTGTGGGATTATAACCTAAGCATTGTTATTGTTGTTGTTAAGTGCTGACCCTGTGGATAGGGTTGCCAAGGAACTGATGGTGAATTTGAACCACTGATCTTAAAGTTAGCAGTCCAGTACTTATCCTAAATGCTACACCAGGACACTGGTCATCAGCCTTAGCTCATCCCATATACAAGAAGGGCCAACCTGAAATAATGTGTGTATCTTGCAATTATATTAGCAGCCCACAAGATGGAATATTCTGAGGATACTGAAATATCAATTTCTTTTACTTTAAGAAAATGTTGCTAACCACATGAACTGTAGAGAGATGATGTGGGAAAAAATTGAAAGGCCAAAATGACTTCTTAAAGGAAACAGTTAAAACTGCTTGAAATTAAATGGCCAGTGTGGTAACTATGTGATGAGGAGCTGTAATCAGAAATCTTTGAATGACAAATTACTCTTTTGAAATTAGATTGTCAGTAGAAATCCAGTACATTTTATTTCTTACTTGTGTGTTTTTCCTAAATTGGGAAACAATATATTTTCCCACATTTTCTAACTCTTCTTTTATCTTACTCTTTACTACGTAATTCTCCAATTTTCTTAATGATTTGGTTTTTAGGACTAAAGAACTAAGTGTAGTTGTTTACTATCCATTTCTTTTTTCTATTTATTTAGAGGGTTATAAGAAGTTCCCTTCCCTCTTAGCTTTTATTGACACCCAGGATCTCACTTTTAATCTCCTTCCCGTCATCTTAAAGAGACCTATTGGCACAGTGGTTAAAAAGACAATTAAAGCCCTTGATTGCTACCAAAAATGCTGGCAGTTTGAACCAGCCAGCTGTCTCCCATGAGAAAGATGTTGCCGCCTGCTTCCATAAAGATTTAGAGCCTTGGAAGCCATATGGGATAGTTTCGCTAAACTGCTAAACCTAGTCTATCCCAGGAGTCCTGTTGTAGCGCTGTGGGTTAAAGCAGCAGACTGCAAAGTTTGAACTGCAAGGTCGGCGGTTCAAGCTCACCAGCTGCTCCTTGGAAACCCAATGTGGGGTTGCTATGGGTCGGAATCACCTTGATGGCACTTAACAACAACTTTATCCCAGATGGCTTCCAAGGCTTTAAATCTTTACGGAAGCCGACTGCCACATCATCCTCCTGGGAGTTTTACTAGCTTTGGTAGCGTAATGGTTACCAATCAGGCTGCTAAGCTCTTGGTTAGCAGTTCAAAGCTACCAGCTGTTTAACAGAAGAAAGATGAGGCTTTCTGCTCCCGTAAAGATTTACAGCCTCGGAAACCCTGTATAGGATCCTATGAGTCAGGACTGACTCCACAGCACATAACAACAACAACAATATAGTCATACAGAGTCCTGGTGTGGCGCTGTAGGTTAATGTGCCAGACTACAAAGCCGTTTGAACTGCAGTGTTGGCGGTTCAACCTCATCAGCGGCTCCTTGGAAACCCAACCCTATACAGAGTCGCTATGGGTCGAACCAACCATCGATGGCACTTACCAACAACAACATAGATTCACATGGAGCGTGGTGGCTCCTTCTGATAAGCCCTGGACTGTAAACCACAATGCCAGCAGTTTGAGCTTGCAAGCGGCTCCATTGGAAAAAAATGAGACTTTCTGCTTCCTCAAAGATTTAAAGTCTTGGAAACCCTAGATGGGGTCACCATGAGTCAGAATTGACTCAATGGCACTTAACAACAACGTAATCACTATGTACTGGAATTGACTCAACAAAGCACTGGGTTTGGTTTAGTTTGGTCTTTTCAGATCCAGTCTCTTCTCCTAGAAGTAATTAAGCACAATTAAACCTGTGTGTACCTCACTTACTATAAACCAGTACATAGTTAATCCACCCTTGGGTATCAGCCAAAATGTGAGTCTTCTGAAATTCTGCTCAGTTTCCTAAATCTCCCCTCTTAATTATTTCGTTGACTTCCGCCTGGCTCCTAATCCTTGATGCTGTGTTATCTCTTGCTTTCCTAATTACATAAGTGATTTCCAGCTACGAAACCACTATTGCAGATTAGTTTGAGTTCGCAGCAGTAATCGATAACGCTGTGTGTTTAAAAGAACACTTTGTTCTGTTTATGCTTTGTTGTTTGTCATTTGTAAGTGCCATTGAGTTGGTTCCGACTCATAGCGAACCTGCATGGGGTATCTGAGGAGTGGCTGGTGAATTTGAACATCTGACCTTGCTGTTCAAGCCAACCTTGT
>NW_006410183.1:2920-4548 GCF_000296735.1 Chrysochloris asiatica | reverse complement strand
CTCTCACATTTAGTCCTTCTTTATCCATCCTTTTAGTAAAAAAAGACAAATTACTGTATTTCATTTGCTCAACCGACTTGAAGCAATCTCAAAAGAATATGCGTGAATTCTGTATTTGAGATGTTCCAGGTAGACAAATATTGATATTTTAATTAGTAAATATTCTAATATATTCTTTGTATTTACATTTCTAATTTTCTAAATATGCCCAGGAAAAAAAAAATGCCTGGTTGCTCTAATTCCTGTTGGATAAATTGTGAATGTTTTCCTGTTAAGTTTCTGTGTTCATTCAGTTGCTGACTTTGTCTATGACATAAGTGTTTTGTAATAATTTTTCAAATACAAAAGAGTTTTACAATTTCAAAATCATTAGTATCTCTTAGCTGTTCCAGATTTGATGACATTTATAATAAAATAGACTACACTTATCCTCGAGTTAAGAAGCATCTGTCTAAAACTATATGGCTTAGACGCAATGTTAATGTACTTTACACTTACACAGGGCATTTACTTCCCACGTCCAATTCTGTATGCACACTTTGGGTTTTCCCCATTGACACCTCATTATTTTCAAAAATTCACCCACCATCTTCTCCCTCATCCACATCAAGAGAGGGAAAGGGAGAAAAACCCCTTTGTTCTCTATTTTGTCAGCTTTATGTAACTACCTACTTAATAAAATTGGGGAAAAAAACCTTAGCTATTTAATCAGGTAAAATAGATCTTGATAACCTATTACTAAATCAGCCATTTCCCCTCTATTTCTACCATCCCTTCTCAGATTTTTGCCCTTCAGTACCCCTCTGTCCATTTTTCAGTAGTCTACTCACTGATTTTATTGTCTCCCAATCCAGACTTCTCATCGTCCCTAGACCAGCACTATGAACTTCACCTAGGAGCTTGTTAGAAATGCAAGTTCTCAGGCGCTGCTCCAAACCTACTGAATCATAAACTTAGCAAGCCCTCCAGGTGCTTCTAATGGACACTATTATAATTCTTCTACCATATCTTCTTTGTATTTACATTTCTAAAGAACAATATTATCACAGTATTTCCTTGTTTAAAACCATGCAGGAACTCCCTGTGTATTATAACATGCAACCTCTGCAATAGTACCTATCCTGAGGAAATCACTGTACCATCTCCACTCAATTACTTTGTCTTATTGTTAAGTGCTGTTGAGTCAGTCAGTTGGGACTCATAGGACCTGGTATAGGTTTTATGAGGAGGGACTGTATACGGTTTATGAGGAGTGACCACTGACCTTAATGTTAGCAGTTTATTCTACAGCACCATACCAAGACGATTGCTGCTATTATACATCAGAATTTCCTGTTCTGCATTATTTAAAAGAGGTCCCTGCATGATGCAAACGTTTTCAGCTCAACGTCTAATTGAAAAGGTATCCATGCAAATGTACCCAGCATCTCTGCAAAAGAAAATCCTGGAGATCTCCTTCCATAATGATTGTTGTTAAGTGTCATGGAGACAGTTCCAACACAGTGACCCTACTCCTTCCAAGAAACAGCTTGTGAGTTTGAACCACTGACCTTATGGTTAGCATTCCAGTGCTTATCTTAAAGTATCACAACAGGACTCCCATGAGAACATTATGGAGTTCAGACATG
>NW_006410183.1:1674-2305 GCF_000296735.1 Chrysochloris asiatica | reverse complement strand
TCATCAAAAAACTCCCAACCAAAAGAAATCTATGTCCAGATGGCTTCACTACTGAGTTCTACCAAACATTCAAGGAAGAGCTGTCATCAATCCTATCTAATTATTCCAGAATATAGAAGAGGATGGAAAACACCCTAATACATTTTATGAAGCATGCATAACCCTTATACCAAAACCAGGGAAGGACATCACTAAGAAAAAAAATTACAGACCAATATCCCTCATGAACATAGATACAAAACTTCTCAACAAAATGCTAGCCAACAGACTCCAACAGCATATCAAAACATAATACATCATGACCAAGTGAGATTCATATCAGGGATGCAAGGATGGCTCCGCATTAGAAAAGCAATCAATGTAATCCACCATATAAATAATAAAAAGGAAAAAAAACACATGATCATATCGATTAAAGCAGAAAAGGCATTTGACAAAATCCAACATCCATTCGTGATAAAAACACTGAACAAAGTATGAATTGAAGGGAAATTCCTCAACATAATTAAGAGCATATATGCAAAACCAACAACCGGCATTACTCTCAATGGAGAAAAATTGAAAGCCTTCCCTTTGTGAACAGAAACCAGACAAGGATGCCCTTTATCACCACTCCTATTCAATATTTTTT
>NW_006410183.1:0-934 GCF_000296735.1 Chrysochloris asiatica | reverse complement strand
AATGACAAACTTTATATAGAAAGGAAAGAGACCCAGGATAAGCAACACTGCTTAAGAAGAAGAATAAAGTTGGAAGCCTCTCATTCCCTGATTTCAAAATTTACCACATGACTACAGTGGTCAAAACAGCTTGATACTGTTACAATGAAAAATACATAGATCAATGGAACAGAATCAAGAATCCAGAAATTAACCTATCCACATACAGCCAACTGATTTTCAACAAAGAGCCTAAGTATATTGCATGGGGAGGAGATAGTCTCTTCAACAGATGGTGCTGGCAGAACTGGAAAGTGATTATGCAAAAGTTTAAAACAAGACTTTACCTCACACAATATACAAAAACCAATTCAGCATGGATTAAAGACCTAAATGTGAATCCCAGAATTATAAAGGCCATCAGTGAAAAAATTGGGACAAATTTGAGGGCTCTAATACAGGGCACACGCAGACTATCAAACAGTGTGAATATTGCACAAACAAAACAAGACAAAATAGATGATTGGGATATATTAAAAATGAAAAATGTGTACCTCAAAAGACACCAAAAGAATAGAAAGTGAGCCCAAAGAATGGGAAAAAAATCTTTTGCAACGACGCATCAGACAAGGAAGTAATTTCTAAAATCCATAGGAAAATAGAACATCTCTGTAGTGGTTATGAATTGGTCTGCAAACTTCAGGGTCAGCAGTTCGAAACTACCAGCTGTTTCACAGGAGAAAGATGAGGCTTTCTGCTCCAATAAAGATTTACAGCTTCGGAAAACCTGTACAGGGTTGCTATGAGTCGGAATTGACTCCACGGCACATAACAACAACAAAACAAGAAAAAGCTAAATAACCCAATTAAAAACTAAGCACAGGATATAAACAGACACTTCATCAAGGAAGAGATTTGGGCAGCAACAAACATATGAAGAAATGTTCACGATCTA
>NW_006410182.1:15326-16669 GCF_000296735.1 Chrysochloris asiatica | reverse complement strand
TCTTCCTGTAGGCATATGGCTATTACCCTATTAGACAGCATTCGACTTCAGGATAGATTTTGAAATGTTCTTTTGAATAATGACTATAATGCCATTCCTCTTCAATTTGACATTAATGACATAGTAAACCAAATGACTGTCCAATTCAATGTGATGAATACCAGTCCATGTCAGCTCACTAATGCCTAGGACAGTGGCAGCTGCATAGACTGAAGCAGAGCAATAATTGTGACGGCACAGGACCAGACAGTGCTGAGTTCTGTTATACATAAGGTCACTATGAGTCAGTACCAGCTCGAAGGCACCTAACAAAACCAACAATGCCTAGGATATCGATTTTTATGGGTTCCATTTCATTTTTCACACCTTCCAATTTTCCTAGATTCATATTTCGTACAATACATATTCTGATTATTAGTGAATGTTTGTAGCTATTAATTCTCATTTTGAGTTTTGGCCCATCAACAAATGTGAATCCCAAGAGCTTTGTTCCATTCACACTGTGATGGTCAATTCTTCTTTGAGGAAGCAATTCTTCCTCAGTCATATTTTCAGTGCCTTCCAATCTGAGGGGCTCATCTTTTGGCACTCTGTCTGACAGTGTCCCTCTGCTATGCATAAGGTTTTCAGTGGCAAATCATTCAGAAGAAGTGTGCCTCTCTTTCTTAGTCTGTCTTAGTCTGTAAGCCCTGTGGAACACTGTCCACCATGGATGACTCTGCTGGTATTTAAAATAATGCTTCTGGCATTATGTTGTTGATGTTGTTAGGTGCCATCAAGTCGGTGCCAACTCACAGTGAACTTATGCACAGCAGAATTAAACACTGCTCAATCCTGGACCAACCTCACTATTGTTGCCACGCTTGAGCCCATTGATGCTGCCACTTGGCAACTCCATCTCATTGGGGGTCTTCCTCTTTTTCTCTGACCCTCCACCTTACCAAACATCATATCCTTCTCCAGTGACTGTTCCCTCCTGACAATATGTCTGAAGTATGAGAGACAAAGTTTGTCCATCTTGGCCTCCAAGGAGCACTCTGGCTGCACTCATTCCAACACAGATCTGTTGGTTCTATGGGCAGCCCATGGCACTTTCAATATTCTCCTCTAATATTATAACTCAAAAGCATAAATTCTTCTGCATAAATTCTTCTACAGTCTTCCTTATTAACTGTCCAGTTTTCACATGCATATGAGGTTTTTAAAAATACCATGGCTTGGGTCAGGCGCACCTTAGTCCTCAAGCTGCTTTTCAACACTTTAAAAAGGTCTTGTGCAGCAGATTTACCTAATGGAGTACGTTGTTTGATTTCTTGACTGCTGCTTCCATGAGTGTTGATAGT
>NW_006410182.1:2587-11054 GCF_000296735.1 Chrysochloris asiatica | reverse complement strand
TCTTGATTGCATGTTTGATCAATTTCAGATTGAAGAAGTTGGTAGAGCTCTTCTATTTCATCCTCACTGGCTTTAGTAGTTGGTACATACATTTGAATAATAGTGGTATTAACTGGGCTTTCCTGTAGGCTCATGGATATTATCCTATCACAGACAGTATTGTACCTCATAGCTGATCTGGATATGTTCTTTTTGACAATGAATGCAACACCTTTCCTCTTCAATTTGTTATTAGCAGCATAGTAAACCATGTGGTTGTCAGATTCAAAATGGCCAATATCAGTTTATTTCAGCTCAATAATGCCTAAGATATCTATGTTTATGCATTCCTTTTCATTTTTGCAACTTCCAATTTTCCCAGGTAGACGTGTTGTGAAGAGCTCCATCAGGAACAACACAGAATACTGGACTAAGCAGGCTCAGGGAATGGTGCTAGAAATCTGAACCACATATAAAGGAATATTTAGAAGCTTGGAAGGCTTACAGCTAGGGGAATTTGTAGCAGAATCAAGAAATCCAGTGCTTTCTAATAGCGAGACACTCAGCTGCTCCCAGAGCCACCATCTTGGGAGAGACCAAGAGGGGGGAAGGATCAGAATAGCTACAAACACCAGCCAGAACCACAGAGATACAGATGCGGACTTTTTTTGTTGTTGTTGTTATCTGTTCATTGGTCTATCGCTGTCTGGCCACCTCCATTCTGGTGACTAGAGGGGATGCCTTAGCAAATGGATACCCCATCCCCACCCCTGGAGGGTTCTACTACACATATGCATAGATCTTCTCGAAATTTAAAGTGACAGTTTATACTTAAAACCAAATGGTTACCACTCATCTATCAGTTTGTCATACTGTGGTGGCTGATGAATTACTGTGATTCTGAAAGCTATGCCTCCGGTATTTTAAATACCAGCAGGGTCACCCATGGTGGACAGGTTTCAGATGAGCTTCCAGACGAAGACAGACTAGGAAGAAAGAATGACAAACTACTTCCAAATATTTAGTCACTGAAAACCTGATCAACAGCAAAGAAACACTATCAGATATAGTGCCAGAAAATGAGACCCTCAGGTTGGAAGGCACTCAAAATGTGACTGGAGAAGAGCTGCCTCCTCAAAATAGAATTGACCGTGATGACATGAATGGAGTAAAGCCTGTGGGAGAAAAGCCCGTGAGACCTTCATTTGCTTATGGGGCACAAATTAAAATGAAGAGAAACAGCTGTAAACATCCACTGAAAACTGGAACAAGGAATGTATGAAGTATGAATCTGGGAAGCACCTGAAGGCAGGACCCATGTAATAAAATAATAGCATCTGCCAGTTAGTCAATATTTATTAGCTGCCGAATGCTGTTTTAAGTAGTTTATATGTATAAATGTATTTAATCCTTTACAACAATCCTATTGTTGTGGTTGTTAAGTGCCATTGAGTCTGTTCCAAGCCATAACAACCCTGTATAGGGTTTCTGAGGAGCAGCTAGTGAGTTTGAACCACCGACTTTGCAGTTGAAACCAACTTTGC
This sequence comes from Chrysochloris asiatica, assembly GCF_000296735.1. Classification (NCBI taxonomy): domain Eukaryota; kingdom Metazoa; phylum Chordata; class Mammalia; order Afrosoricida; family Chrysochloridae; genus Chrysochloris; species Chrysochloris asiatica. The sequence continues at coordinate 9,531 of NW_006410182.1, read as the reverse complement.
AGCCCAGTTCATTAACCCACAGTGCTACATCAGGACTCCAACAATCCTATTAGATACTTGATAAATAAAATTTTAATTGATTTATAATCATGGTTTTAATCAAGGCCTCTCCCAGAGAAGACAACTGTCTGGCCCATGCCTAGGCTTTTGACTATTTGCAGGAAAAGAGGAGTAATCAAGGGACAACAGAGTATGGGCATGGTAGGAGCCAAAATCAAGGTTGAGATAGTTGATAATGTGTAATGGATGAGGTTGGAACAGGAAGGGAAAAGGGTAAGTAAGGGACAGAATGCAAGAGCATAGGATTCAATGAATTTGCCTGCCTTTATCAAATATAATGGGATTAAACTAATAAAGTTTCCTCTTTGGTCATTCAAAACAACTTGCTCTATATACAGGAACACACAGGAAACTTGCTACTGGTGGAAGGAACTTGCACTGCATACATAGAAGTTGTCTCTACCTCTTAGGACAGGTCATAGATTTTTACTCTCTGTTGCTTCTGAGAGTAGAAAGGAGACCACTGCATTTTTGACCAGTGTAATGGATGTTTTCAAACAAATATCCCCCTCTGAAAATCAATGTGCTGTCCTGGTAAACGTCTTTAAGTTGTGATATTTACAAAAATAATTAGGAAATCATTTGTCAGGAATGCTTTATGATAAGATGATAAGAGGAGATTCAATTCAATGACAGATTAATTCCTTATAATAAATGTCCAATATTTTATCCCAAACTCTAGCAAGTAGAAGGACCACATTCCTGAAAACTCTTACAGGAAGACAATTTTAAGTGAATGAATGAAAGATATTTGTGGGATAAATAATGTTAGAATAACTAAGGAAATGAAAGAATCTTAAATATTTTTACCATTTGCTTTTTAAAATACCACAAAGACCCCTCCACCTAGTAAATAAAGACATTAATAATAGATTTTACACAATTAGTTTTTTTTTTCATAAGTGGTTGCTTTTATTGATGTTGAATTAATTCTGACTTATGGGACCCCATTTGTAACAAAGCAGAACTGCTACATAGGGTTTTCTTGGTTATAATCATAACAAAAGCAGATCACATAATTTAGAAGATGACCATTAATCTCGAAGGTACAGTTTTCACACAATCCTTTGCTCAGCATCTTCCTGTCATTCATTGTCAAAGACATGCTTCAAACCAATTGTGCTTTGTTGTATAGACTGCGTATTGTGAGAGACATTTTTCTGTAGTCCCAACACTCCTTCTGTCCCTTCTGTTTAAGAGGTCAATGCTTTTCTAATATTCAGTCATCATTCACTTCTCTTTCCCAAACCTGACTCAGCTGCATGGCTGTAGATAACATGTTTACATTCTTTAACATGTATATTCTAGCCCTCAATGGGGTAGTTTTCAAATATTCAAACACAATTATGCACTGGAAGATCCAGGAATGCAGCAGAACCCTCTGAGGAGCTTGACTCCACAAACCCCCTTACAGGCCTTATAACTCCTGCTTCCTTTGCAGCTGCACAAGTTGGTTCTGAGCCCAAGTTAACGCCTCTGCCCCCATCTCTGCTTCCTTTCTCTCTCCAAATACCACTGCAATAATACTGCACTATAGCTCCACTCAAAACTTCCATGTGCTCAACCCTATTTTCTCCTCCCAAATCCCAGTTTTCTCCTTTTCTAATTATCTCCCAAGGTGAAGCATCAATATTTGCCCATTTTCAGAATGGAATTCTCAGGATTCTTGAACAGATATAAGAAAGTAAATCTGACTATGTTAGAATTTTACTCGGGAAATTCGTGGTCAGAAAGAATCCGCGTACATGGTTTCCCAAAGAGACACATTTCAATTATGTTCTTCATTGTGTTAGAAAACAAGACATTTAGATACAAATTATAATTAACTCTTTAAAACAAGGCAGTAACTGGCCTTAAAAAAAGTTTTAGAATGAATTAAATATCAAATAACAGAAAATAGTCTTGTAAATTTATTAAGAATAAGTGATTCTTTTCTGTGCCTGAGGGCGCAGGACCATAGTCTCAGGGGACCCCCCAGGGTCATTTGGTATAACATAATCCACAAATACAATGTCCTATATCCTACTTTGGCGAGTAGCATCTGGGATCTTAAAAGTGCATACACAGCCATCGAAGGTGCAGCTATTGGTCTCCCCATGTGTAGAAGAAAGTAGAGTAATAAGAATTGAAGAGTCTTAGAATCAATGAGTCCAGTGGACTAATGGAACATGTGAACATCAGTCTCCAGAAGTCTGAGACCAGAAAAATGTGGAACAAAACTCAAATTATTTAAAAAAAAAAAAAAAAAAAAAAAAAACAAGAAAGAAAGAACAGATCAGTTTACTGGTCAGAAAGAGATTGGAGGCACCTTGACCACCGTAAGGTTTAGAAAGGAGCTCACCCTTTTGGACCAGTTTTCCACAAAGCAATAGATAGCTATATAAGGGGAACAACAGCACTAACAAGGTATACTCACGATGGAATAATTAATCCCTCAAAATCAAAAGTGCAACCTTTTCCTAAGGAAAAAGTTGAGAAGGATGGTAAGGTGGGTGACTGGAAGGTAGGCATAACTGTTGTTGCATGGAGGGGACCACAATCATTGCAATGAAACAAAGCAAACGATCTGTTGAATGTAAAACTGATAATCTTATCTAAAACCTTCACTCGATTCTCAATTAAAAATTGTAAAAGAGTAAAGTGACTCTAGAATAAATTTTATCCTAAGATACATTTTATTCTAAATGTGATACACGAGTTCAAATGTTATATTCAATGGGGCTGAAGAGTTAGAAGATGGATGAGATTCTTTTTCAGGAAAACAAATATTTTTATTCAGTTTCATAATAAATTACAGCCAGAATTTATAAAATATTATTACTATATAAATAAACTTTTAAAGGTGCTCAATGTGCTCATTTTTGCCAGGATAAGGATATGAAGTACTGGTGTGACACTGTAGGATAGCAGGAGACTGCTAACTGGAAGTTTAATGGTTCAAACCTACCAGCCACTGCTTGGAAACCCCATACTGGGTCTTTATGAGTTGGAATTGACTTGACAGCATTTAGCAGCTTATATTGTTTGGACGCTGTAGGATAAGCACCAGACCTCTAACCCACCAGCTGTTCTTTGGAAACCCTGTACAGGGTTGCTATGAGTTGTAAACAACTTGACAACACTTAACAACAACAAGGATATGAAAAAAAAAAAAAACCAGGGGAGCTGAGAGACAAATGAAGAAAAGAAAGACATGCAAGACAGAGTTAAAAGAGAACAAAAAATGAAGAGACAGATGAGTTAATGACAGAAAGAACCAGAATAAAGAAACAGGAAGAAACCAACATCTTTTCTCCACCATGCTGATAGTTGCTGTCAGGTTGTCCCCTGGTTCATGGTAACTCCATGCACAATGGAGCAAAATGCCTGGTTCGGTGCCATCCCCATGATTAGTTGCAGGTCGAACCACTGTGACCCACAGTGTTTTTCATTAGCTGGTTTTTGAAAGTAGATCACCAGGCCTTTCTTCTGAGTCTGTGGTAGTTTGGAGGGTCTGCTGGAACCAGTGACAGGTGGCGGCTGCTCATGAAGTAACATTGGCTGGGACTCAGACCTAGGTCTTCTGCATGGAAGACAAGTACCCTCTTCCATGTGTCATATTAACAAGAGAAAAAAAATATATATATATATATATAAAGATAACCATCTGTCACCAATAATCCCCTTAAGCTCACTTTCAAAATGACAAAGCTCATTCATCAACTTGGCATCACTGAATCTGAATGCTTTTAGATACAGATTTCATCCCCAACTCACCCCTGATCATGTTAAACTTCAGAGGAATTTCAGAGGAGGTAATGTTTCTCCCAAGGAGTTCTGATAGCGTAGTTGTTTCGAATCGGGTTGCTAACCTGAGGGTCATCAGTTCGAAACTACCAGATGCTGCGTGGGAGAAAGATGAGGCTTTCTGCTCTGGTAAAAATTTACGGCCTCGGAAACCCTGTACAGGGTCACTATGGGTCAGAACCGACTCCACGGCACACAACAATAAGATCTGTTTGAACCTCAATCCACAATTGTTTCTCCCAGAATTGTGGATTGAGGTTCAAACAGATCTTATTCCCATGTCAAAGGGCAGAGATCTCTCACTTTCTCTTGCTTTTGCACGCATGAACCATCCCCAACTCTCTACCCTCTGTACAATTTGCAAGAGAATCTCCCTGAAATGTCTGTTATAGGAAATCTCCATTTCCAAAGAGTTTCTTCTGCTGAAGCAACCTCAGTGTGTCTCCTTTTTATTCCTGTTCCCAGGGTTTTTTGCACCTAGGATCCTCACTATTGATTATACAAACAAAGCTCCCAGCTCCCTTCCAATTTTCAGTGATCTATCCAAACAATCCCACCTGCCTTTCAGGCTGCCTTGAGTTCAGCCTCTCCAAGTATACAGTTGTTGTTGTTAAGTACCGAGGAGTTGGTTCCAACTCATAGTGACCCTGCACAGGGTTTCTGAGGCTGCAAATCTTTACAGGAGCAGAAAGCCTTATCTTTCTCCTGAAGAACAGCTGGTTGTTTCAAACTGCTGACCTTGAGCTTTGCAGTCCGATTCGTAACCACTACACTACCAGTGGTCCTTAAGTATACAGTAGTCACCACCAAGACCCTCAGGTCCATAGTCTGTACCCACAACCAGCATTACTATCTCGAATTTAATTGCTGGCCATCTACTCAAAGTCAGCTCTCTCCATTTGGAAAGGACTGTTTCTCTACCTCTGAATTGCAGAGATGTCTGTGTATTTGGGTCATTGTCTCAGCTCCAGAATTTGCCTCAGATAAGCAGAAAATTGAATTTTTTCATTTGAACTTGAGGGGTAAGACGTCCTACCAGCATTTTAGGCTCAGTTACGTAGTCATGACACAGACAGGAAACAGTTCAGACACACAGCTGATCTCCTGTGGCTCAGAAGTTGTGGTGTCCACTTCCTTCTATGAGCTCTCTAAGTAGATGTGGTTTAGAAACAGCAAGGCATAGAATGAAAGGAACCCAGGAAGACCATAAGTAAAGAACCATTAGAGCAGCCTATAGGGAACAAACGTGCTGGAGGAAAAGGCAGGGAGGGTGGGGAGTGCTGTACAATGAATTCTGTCTCCCTCAAATCTGTATTGGGATTCTAACCCTACACCTGTGGATGTGCATGGAGTCTCATTTGGGAATAAAGTTTTCTTGGGTATGTTAATGAGGTCATAACAGTGTAGGGAGTGTCTTAAAGCTAATCATTTTGAGTGAAAAAAAAATAGATTAGACACAAGACAAGAGACACAAATAAGGAAGGTGGGGGGTGACAGATGCCAGGTGATGATCAACAAGGAATAAAGGAACACTGGGACCTAAAGAGCAGAGACAGTGGCCTTCCTCTAACACTAACAGAGAGTGAGTCTTTCTCTCTAACTGGTGCCCTGAATTCAGATCTCCATTCTTCTTCTTCTTGTTAAGTAACAGCAAGTCAGTTCCAACCCACAGCAACCCTGTGTAGGGTTTCCAAGGAGCGACTGGGGAGCTTGAACCACTGAATTTGTGATTCAAACCAATTTTGTAGTCCAGTGTATTAAACTACAGCACCACACAGGAGAAAATAAATGTATGCTTTTTAAAACCCACCTACCGGTGGTGTTTCTATTACAATAATAGCACTTGGAATCTAAGACAAGACTTTAAACCCTGGGTCAAGGACAGGAAGTCAAGAGGAAATTAATCCAGGAAATTTCCCTCATCGCTGACAACCAGGAACAAAGAAAAGGGCGTTATAAAAACTGCAATCTCAGTAACCACAGAGCTGTTCCATTTCCATACTTGATCTATTGACTTAGACTTCTTATATGCTAGTAAATTTCTGTCTTCTCATTTATAAAAAGGATTTATCTTACTGCTGGCATGTTCATGTTCATCTTTATTAACTTTGTTGTGAATGCTCATACAAGGTGTTCTGGGTCAGAGGCAGATTTCGTATCACCCCACAGTAAGTAATAAGTGTACGAACCTCCTTTGCCTAAGTCCTTACTCTGAGGTCAGTTAGCCTACATGGATAACCAGATACTCCAGGGATGAGGAACAAGTAAAAATTGTTCTTCTCTATTATTAAATGGGCTAAAGAAATCTTAGGAATCTAGGATTTTTACGGAAGCACTGAAAAATTGAGAAAAGTTATATTGTCTGCTCTCATTCACATGGCTTTAATGGTATTAGATGAAAATTATGAAAGACCTTAATGAAAAGTCTAGTATATTTTAGCCAATATATTATCCTGATTAATTTTGTTGTATGAATGAGTTGAGCAAACATCCTTATCCTATGTAACAGGTAGACCCATGAATGCCAGAACAATGCTGTACTATTCCTGGAAGCTACTTTGACAACTTAGAATGTACCCTGACCTAGATGTTACATTGCATTTCTTTAAGAAATTATATACAGGTTTTAGGGAATTTAGTGGGTTGGAGGTGCCCTATCTGTACCTAAACATGTTGAAGCTGCCATAGGGCATTTCATTCGCTAGATAAGGTACCTCTCAGGGGTTCTGGTGACTTGAGCATAGTAAATATAATTGCAAAGTAATAAATTATTTCACATAAGTTCAATCTCAGCATTACATCTACATATAGCTTCAGTTTTGTTTTTAAGATAGAACCAAGGGAAATGGGTAACTGATATAAATATCATTTAGCAAAAAAAGTATAGAATAGCAGAAAGACAAAGCACTTTTCTACAAATGTTCCTTCTAATTAGTGTCGGCTTACCACATAGAATATTTACTTGAATCTAATAAAAATGTAGATAGTGATAATTACTTTGCCATTTTATTGTTTTATAAATATCCATTGGTTTCTGATAAAAATATAATACCATCTAGTAAAACACATGTCTTATTAATTTTACATTGGTTTTTTTT
>NW_006410182.1:0-1877 GCF_000296735.1 Chrysochloris asiatica | reverse complement strand
TTGTTTTGATTTGCATCTCTCTGATGGCTAGTGATCGTAAACATTTCTTTATATGCTTGTTGGCTGCCCAGATCTCTTCCTTGGTGAAGTGTCTGTTCAAGTTCTGTGCCCATTTTTTAATTGGGTTATTTGTCTTTTTCTTGTAGGGGTGTTGTAGTTTCCTATATATTTTAGAAAGGAGTCCCTTGTCTGATATGTCGTTGCAAAATATTTTTTTCCAATTCTGTAGGTTCCCTTTTTACTTTTCTGGTGATGTCTTTTGATGCATATAAATTTTAAATTTAATATGTCCCAATCATCTATTTTGTCTACTTTTGTTTGTGTAATTTTCAAAATGTTTGGTATTCTGTGTATTCCCTGTATTACAGCCCTCACATTTGTCTCTTTTTTTATTTGATGACTTTCATAATTTTGGCATTCACATTTAGGTTTTTAATCCATGCTGAGTTGGTTCTTGTATAAGGCATGAGGTTAAGGTCTTGTTTCAGTCTTTTGCATATCGCTTTCCAGTTCTGCCAGCACCATATGTTAAAGAGACTATCTCCTTCCCATGCAATATACCTAGGAAAATTAGTTGGCTGTATGTGGATGGGTTAAATCTGGATTCTCAATTCTGTTCCATTGATCAATGTATCTTTCATTGTACCAGTACCAGGCTGTTTTCACAACTGTAGCTATGTAGCAAAATTTGAAATCGGAGAGTGAGAGGCCTCCAACCTTATTTTTCTTCTTAAGCAGTGCTTTGCTTATCCTGGGACTCCTTCCTTTCCAAATAAAGTTTGTAATTGTCTTTTCCATCTCTCTGAAGAATGTTGCTGGAATCTGGATTGGGATTGCATTATATGTGTAAATATAATTGCTTTGGACAGTATTGACATTTTCAGGATGTTTAGTTTTGCCATCCAGGAACATGGTATGTACTTCCATTTCTGTTAGTCTCTTTTGGTTTCTTGTAGTAGTGTTTTGTAATTTTCTTTCTATAGGTCCATTGTTTCTCTGGTTATGTTTATTCCTAAATATTTCACCTTTGGGAGGCTATTGTAAATGGTATTGCTTTGCTAATGTGCTTTTCAGCACTGTCATGGTTGCTATAGAGGAATCCAACTGATTTTTGGATGTTGATCTTATACCCTGCCACTTTGTTGAATCTTCCAATGATGCCTAGTAGCTTTGTTACTGAGCCTTTGGGGTTTTCTATGTATAGGATCATATCGTCTGCAAATAGAATTTTATTTCCTCTTTGCAAATTTGAATGCCTTTAATTTCCCTATGTTGCCATATAGCTCTGGCTAATACTTCCAAAACAATATTGAAAAGGAGTGGTGGCAAAGGGCATCCTTGTTTGGTTCCCATTCTCAGAGGGAAGGCTTTCAGTTTCTCTCCATTGAGAGTTATATAGGCAGTTGGTTTTGTTTAAGTGCTCTTGAATAGGTTGAGGAATGTCCCTTCAATTACTACTTTGTTGAGTGTTTTTTATCAGGAAGGGATTTTGGATATTGTCAAATGCCTTTTCTGCATCAATCAATATAATCATGTGGTTCTTTTCCTTTTTCTTATTTATGTGGTGGATTACATTGATTGTTTTTCTTATGTTGAACCATCCTTGCATCCCTGATATGAATCCCACTTTATCATGATGTATTATTTTTTTGATGTGTTGCTGGATTCTGTTGGCTAGGATTTTGTTGAGAATTTTTGCATCTATGTTCATGAGGGATGTTGGTCTGTAGTTTTCTTTCTTAGTGATGTCCTTCCCTGGTTTTGGTATGAGGGTTAGGCTTGCTTCATAAAAAGTAAGTTTTCTGTCCTCTTCTATATTCTGGAATAATCTGAGTAGAACTGGTAACAGCTCTTCCCTGAATGTTTGGTAGAACTCA
>NW_006410181.1:16135-17039 GCF_000296735.1 Chrysochloris asiatica | reverse complement strand
TCTTTATTTAGAGATTATGCATATAGTTTAGAGGTTTCGAGTTGACACTGGTGGACTGTAATAGGGTTCAGTGTCAACTTGACTAGGCCAGGATTTCCAGAGGCTTAGCAGTTGAGATGTGTTTATTCCCATGATGAATAAACCTAATACAGGTATATAGTTGGCTCTATGATGAGTGGCTATGAACAGCCAATCAATGGAAGGGATGTTTCCTTGGGGGTGTGGCCTGCTCTCAATATAATGGACACAAGGGAAAGGTGCTCTCTCTCCACTGGGGACCGCCGACTCCACCACTGCAAACCATTTCCTTGATAATAAACTTCTCTTTATATATATAAACATATATATGTTTCACGGTTTTTGCTTCTCTAGAAAACTCAGCCTAAAGGTTTCTCTGTCTCAGCAGCAGAATTCTTGAGACCTTCCTTTAAGCACAGACCAGCCGTGCCCACTCCCAAGCTCACCCTGGTTCTGGAAAAACCAGTTGTTCCAGAACCTCCTGGAGCCCCTGCCCGTTGAAGAAGAGATATTTATTAAGACACCCCCAGCCCAGAACTACCCTGGCTTGGTGCTACTGTGCTCCCAGGAACATAAATACACACCAAAGAGGAGTTGTTGTTGTTAAGTGCCGTGGAGTCGGTTTTGATGCATAGTGACCCTGTACTGGGTTTTCAAGGAGCAGCTGGTGGATTTGAGCTGTTGATTCTACAGTGTCACACAGACTTGCTTCAGTAAAGACAACAGCAAAGGAGGTAACATTTCTGGGTACAAGACAGAATTGTTCTAGAATTTCAGTTGGAGTTAATACTCTCAGTGATTAGGTTAGGTTAGGTTAGGTTATTGGCTGCTAACCAGAAGACCAGCAGTTTGAATCCACTGTGGTTTTTGCTTCAAGAACTTGTTA
>NW_006410181.1:13361-15225 GCF_000296735.1 Chrysochloris asiatica | reverse complement strand
GCTGCTCCTTGACAGCTTGGCTGGGCGGCTCCTCATGCTCGGTTCCTGGGGCTGCTCTTCTGGCTCTGGGCTGCGTCCAGGCTGGGTGCACCAGCCCTCCTGCTCTCTGTGTGCTTCCTTCCATCCCACCAGCAAGTTCTCTCTGGTGATGGAGAGGGTCTCTAGCTGGAAAGAGCCCTAATTCATACAGAGATGTGTGTGTTCCCTTTATAAATCCTGTTTATTGATTGATTGCTCATAGGTCCAGCTGCTTTCTAAATGGACCACACGTATTAACTGAGGAATCCTCAGGAGAGACCAGTGAGCTGTGTACTCCTGGTTTCTCATTCTATGGGGAACTCCAATGCATGGGTAGGCAAGCCGCTTGCTCAGTAAGCAGAAGACCTGGGTTTCCATCTACAGAAGCCAACTTCAGCGTCTGTGCCTGAAACACTAGGCTAGACTGCTGCTCTAGCCTTCAAAGCAATCCTTCTTATGACATCAAAAGTAACCAGAAAGAGCAAAATTTTGCTGAATATAATTAAAAACACAGTTGCAGTGGTACAGTTGACAGGGTGCTGCTGGAAATTCAAGCTAGATTCAGAAGAGGATGTGGAACGAAGGTATCATTGCTGACATTAGATGTTCTCTTGGCTGAAAGCAGAGATTTCCAGAAAGATGTTTACTTGTACTTTATTGAGTATGCAAAGACATTTGATTGTGTGCTTCATAAATTATGGACAATGCTGCAAAGATCGGAAGACATAAAATGTGCTGGTAACTACAGGTTGTTGCTGTAAATAGTCACACCTATAAGCGAAGATACAATGTGGTTTTTAGAAGTTGCCAGCTCATTTGAGTAATCTAGACTGTGTTTCTCTTGACACCTAGGGCAAGGTAGAGATATTTTATTTTGTTTTTAATGTACTCACTGAGTAGGTTTTCCTTCAGGAAACCCAATGAGTGAAGTGCCCCAGTGTCTTAGTGTTCAAACCTGCCATTAATATTAGTATTGCAAAGACCCAGTGGAATATGAGGCCTTAGTAGCAATGAAGTATGAACCTTAGAAAAAAAGACCACTTTTTTTTAAAGCTTTTATTGTGCACTGAGTGACAGTTTACATGGGAGAACATCAGTATTGCACTCATCCTGTCATAGTTCATATCATTGCAATGAATACAATCCTCTCTGTGCATCACCATTCAACAGCATTTATTTCTATCCCCTCTGTTTGTTTGTTTGCTTTTGATGTGCACAAAAACACTCAGGAATATGTAATCATTTAAAAAACCCAAGCGCATGTTCTATAAGCCTGCTTACTGGCCACCAGGACACAGACTTTCTCTTTCCATGAGTCTAGAGTCCTCAGCTGCTCTATCTCTCCATACCCTCATCTCTGCCTCCATCTCTGGTGTCGCTGCTTCTCTGGATAGGGTCCCGTATTCCGCTCATGCACTTCTCACTTGATGGTCCTAGGGTCTTTTGTTCCTGGACTGTAAGATTAACTACTCCCCTCTTTATGTTACAAAACTTCTACCTCTACAGGTGTGACCATTGCAATTCATCATGATAACAATTACTCACGATTGAATCATAAGAATCTTATCTCCATTTCCTTTCACCAGACAAGTCTAGACAAGATGAAAACTATTCAGTGGGGATTCGACCTTCCTTGGCACACTCTGAAACTAAACTCTTGAAAACTTGCAAGCCAGCCACTTTGTGCTTTTATAGCCCCCATTTTAGGTAGCCAGTGTCTAAGTTGCCCATCCCTATCCACTCTGTGCACAGAGGGGATAGTATTGATCCTTGATGTGAAGACTCTTCCCTCTCAGCTTGTATTTTGAGTGACTACATCGAAAAATAAAGGTCAAGTTCATCAAAT
>NW_006410181.1:10671-12906 GCF_000296735.1 Chrysochloris asiatica | reverse complement strand
TTTCAGTCTTGGAGGGGGTTTGTCCTGAAGGGACTTCATTTCTTGTATTGATGGCTCCCCAATGAACAACTTGCTTGCTCTTGTAGTAGTCAATCATGCTGCCATTTTTGTTTCCAATTTTGCCTGCTGGCCTTTCTTTCAAGAAGTATCTTCTGTTCCTCTAGCTACTCAGACTGGTCTGCATGTCCTTCCAAGTGGGAATGTTCCACCTCAGAAGGTTCTGGATGGGGCTCAGGATTCCACCTAATGTCCTATACACAACCAAGTCTCCACAAGAAGCCTATTTCACTGGGCATGTTTGAGAAACCCTTTTAGTTATTCCAATCAGTTATAGGCTGAAGACGGGCTTTCAGCTTTTCTTGGATGATCACTTTTGACTGTTTGCATGGCATGTCTTCATTTCACTTCCCTCAAAGCGTTCTCATTCATATTCAATCTTAGAAAAAGTATAGAAGACACAACTTATCACTTTGTCCAGAATCTATACTTCTATAGCCTCTTAGCTTTCTTCCATCAAAAGAACTCATTCACTCACACAGAAGGAAGGTCTACACAACCCCATGGGTGAAGAAGCCAAAGTAAACCCTTCTCCAGGTTAGCCCTTCAATAGGAGCCACTTGTGTATCCCAAGACTTTCTTCCCCAATAACAGCATCCTCATGAAGAATACTTTTGTCTCAAGGAAGAACTCCGTGTGTATTTTATTTGAAGAAGGGGAAGGATGCAACTGAACAGAAAATAAATACTTTTTCTTGTCTCTCATGAAACGACAAACAATAAAATCAGTGAAAAACAATTTTGGCTTAAGGTCAAGATGATCTTATCACTTTATTGTGGAATTTTTTTTGTATTTCACAATCACGTCTGCTTCTCCATCTTTGGCATCCTTATGAGGATGTTGAAAATTCTGTAATAACCACTTTTTTTCTCCAATAGTGTATGGCAGATCCTTCCTGAAAGACAAAACCATCCTAGTATGTGGTTAGTCTGTGCTTCCATTTTGTAAGTCTGGCATTTCGAGTCTTCACCAAATGTTTCTATTTGAATGTTCCTCTGGCAGGTCAAAGCAGAGTTATCTAAATGCAAAACCACCTCCCTCTTCTGACCTGTAACTCTTCTAGACTTCAATTGATAGTCGCTAGAAAATCATCTGATAACACTTTTCCTCTCTCCTGTGCTTCATTCCCAAGTCCTGAAGGTTCCTTCACAATCTCTTTTATACCCATCACCTCCTGTCCATTCCCACCAGTGCCCTGCTGGACATGGAATGAGGGACATTATTGCTGACATCAGATGATCCTTCCTCTAGGTTTCCAATGATCAGTAATTATCAGTGCATCTTGATTGTATGTTTGATCTATTTCAGATTGACCAAGTTCATAGAATTCTTCAATTTCATCATCACTGGCTTTAGTGGTTGGCACTCAAATTTAAATAATAGTTGTATTCACTGGTCTTCCTTGTAGAGTATGGATATTATCTTATCACAGACAGGACTGTACTGCATGATAATTCTTGAAATGTTGTTTAGACAATGAATGCAAAGCCAGTCCTCTTAAATTTGTCATTCCTAGGATAGTAAACCACACTACTATCTTACTCAAAATGGCTGGTACTGGTCCATTTCAGCTCACTAATGCCTAGGTTTCTCTACTAGTCATAAGATTTTCAGTGACTAAATATTCAGAAGTAGTTCGTCACTCCTTCTTCCTAGTCTTCCTTACTCTGGAAGCTCATCTGAAACCTGTCCACCATAGGTGACCCTGCTGGTATTTAAAATACTGGTGGCATAGCTTTCAGAATCACAGCAACTCACAAGTCACCACAGTATGACAAGCTGACAGACAAGTGATGGTAGCATATGATCAAGAGCCAATGATACTGAAGGAGGAAGTCCAAGGTGCATTGAAGAAATTGGCAAAGAACAAGGCACCAGGAATTGATGGAATCAAAATTGAAATCTCTCAAGAAAGTGAAGCAGTGCCAGAGGCACTCACTCATCTCTGCCAAGAAATTTGGAAGACAACTATCTGGCCTACATACTGATTGGAAGAGACCCGTATTTGTGCCTATTCTAAAGACAGGTGACCCAGTAGAATGCAAAAATCATCAGACAATCTCTTTGATATACCATGTGAGTAAAGTTTTACTAAAGGTAATACAGAAATGGCTGTAAGCATACATTGACAAAGAACTTCCAGAGGTTCAAGATGGATTCAGAAGAGGCCATGGAATG
>NW_006410181.1:6302-9973 GCF_000296735.1 Chrysochloris asiatica | reverse complement strand
TTTTTTTTTTTAAATAAGTTTTTATTGTGAATTGAGTGATAGTTTTCATGGAAGAACATCAGCATTACACCATCGTTTCATTGCAATGATTACAATCTCCTCTGTGCATCATCATTCAATAGTATTTGCTTCCATTTTTTGGGAGGGAGGGATGGTGTACACAGAAACACTCAGGAATATATAATAATTTAAACAACTAAAGTGCATATTCTGTAAGCTTACCTCCTGGCTGCCAGTACCCAGTCCCTCTCTTTCCATGAGTCCAGAGTCCTCAGCCCTCAGCTGCTCCCTCTCTCCATGTCCTCATCTCTGCCTCCATCTTTAGTGTGGCTGCTTCTCTGGATAAGGTCCCACACCCTGCTTTGTGTGTGTGTGTGTGTGTGCATAAGACTTTTTTAAAGTGTTGAAGAGCAAATGTGTCAGATTGAGGACTAAGGTGTGCCTGACCCAAGCCATGGTATTTTCAATAACCTCATGTGCATACGAAAGCTGGACAGTGAATAAGGAAGACCATAGAAGAATGGATGCTTTTGAGTTATGGTGTTGGAGGAGAATATTGAAAGTGCTATGGACTGCCAAAAGAACCAATAGATCCGTGTTGGAAGAAGTGCAGCCAGAGTGCTCCTTGGAGGCCAAGATGGACAAACTTCGTCTCTCATACTTCAGACATATTGTCAGGAGGAACCAGTCACTGGAGAAGGACATCATGTTTGGTAAGATGGAGGGTCAGAGAAAAAGAGGAAGACCCCCAGCAAGATGGATTGGCAAAGTGGCAGCATCAATGGGCTCAAGCGTGGCAACAATTGTGAGTTTGGCCCAGTACTGGGCAGAAGTTTCGTTCTGTTGCACATAGCATCGCCATGAGTCGATACTGACTCGATGGCACCTAAGAACAACAACAACAATGCCTCGTTTATTGATCTTAATACCTTTCATTTCATTTTTGACAACTTTCAATTTTCCTAAATTCATACATTGTACATTTCATGTTCTGATTATTAACAGATGTTTACAGCTGTTTCTCCTCATTTTGAGTGGTGCCCATCAGCAAATGAAGTTTCCAAAGTTTTACTCCATTCACATTATCATGGTCAACTCTAATTTGACTTATATTTTGAGTGCCTCCAACCTGCGGGACCCATCTTCTGGTACTATGCCTTTCAACATCCTGGTTCTATTTGTAATGGTTTCATCTTTTGGCACTATGTCTGTCAGTGTTCCACTGCTATTCACAAGGCTTTCAGTGACTAAACATCCAGAAGTAGCCCGCCTACTATGTCTTAGTCTGGAAGCTTCTCTGAAATCACAGGTAGCCCTCCTAGTATTTAAAATACCAGCGGCAGAGTTTCCAGCATCACAACACACAAAAGCCATCACAGTAGGACACACTGACAGGTGAGTGCTGGAATTGGTAGTGGAGGAAACAAAAATTCACTCACTCCATTTTTTTTTTTTCCTGCTCCGCTGCTTTCATCCCTTATTGTCTTTTTCACCCTGAGAAAAACAGAGAATAAATAGTGAGTTTGGGCAGATGTATGCACAAGAAAAGAGAGAAAAATTATAGAGAAGTACCAGGTGAAAGTGACGGTTAGGGATGCAGAGATGTTCTGAAAGAGTGTGACTGAGAGCTGAGAAAGTGAGACGGAGCTCACGAATAGAGGAGTAGGAAGTTCTAACTCAGGATCCTGTTTTCCGTAAAGATCCCCATAGTAGACTTCAGGCATTGGAGCCATATGCTCTGTCGAAACAACTCCACTCTACTTTTGCTGGAGGAAAGCAGCCAGAGCCCGTGCATGAATAAACAAACTTGGCTGTGTTCCAATAAAACTTTATTTCTAAAAAAAAGTGAGGAACCCAATTTGGCACATGGGCTCGCAGTAGTTTGCTAACAGTGGTAATAAGCTACTAAGAGTTGGGAAGGTCATAAGTTAACACATTATCTAGCCTATCTTGACTAATATTTTTAATATTAGTCCTTAAAACAAATTTGTCTTTGGAATTTTCTTTTTTTATATATACAGAATAATTTAGTTTGGGAATGTATAAGGTGTTGTAAATTTTACAAGGTTTTATGAAGATGGTAGCATTTTAAGAAATCGCATTTATAAACAAAGAAACCAATCTAGCCCCATGCAGAAGTCTACACAGATCAATGTGATGAAGAACAAAAAGCAAAACACTAGTGGGAACGACTCTTAGCCATCATCTGTTCCTACCTCATCATTTAACAGCTGGTGAAAACACAAGTGACGCAAGGTTTTCTAGAAATTTTAGATACTACCAAATCTTGGGCTTTACAAATTCTATCTCAGCTATATCTAAGACTGTGATACCATATGCCAGAACAGACATTAGAAAAGCCCTTTTCCAGGATTAATGAAAAGCAAATTACCTTGGATCACAATAATTTAAAAGATAGAAAAGGATCCCATATTACAGGAATTTTTAAAAAATTGACAATTTATACAAAAAATGTTAAAGAAAATTAATATAACATGCAAGCAGTCTAACAGCTAAAACTCTAGATTAGTTGACAAAAATGCTGATCAGTTATTATTTTCCATGTAGCATCTTGACTTGATAGCACTGAGCAATAACTATCAATTAAGAACTTCAAGATAATACTGCGATATGTTTCCAAGTTTGAACTATAGGTATAACCTAAAAGAACTCATAAAAAACACACTTCTAATTTCAAAAGACACATAGTAAATATAGCGGAGTAAATCTCAATAGTACCTACTTACATACAAGTGAAATCAGACTAAACACTAAGAGTTCATTTTAGTCCGGGCCATATCACCTAATAGGGAAAAGATCTTGTTCCAGATTGATTTTTAAACTAGTCTTCTTTGATCTTTCTCCAGGACCCTATATACCTCAGCATGTACAGTTGGGTTATAAAGTAAAAACCACAACTTAGCTTCTTCCATGCAGTATCAATTGGCTAAAACAAAGGCATGCATGGGATTGGTTATAAAATTTATTTAAACATATTTTAATCCATTAAAGAAAGCAAAATTTAAAAATAACATGCTTAGTCCACACAGGTTCGACTTCTTTTAGTCACTTAGTGAATTTTGAATCGACTCCCATTAAGAAATAGATAGAATCCCTTGTTAGGTATTTGGTGCAGAAACTAACAAAATGAGGCTTTAACTTAGTCTTTTAACCTTGACAGTACAATGTGTACAAACTAATAAGTAAACTTGAAAGCAGTGAGTTTGACATCTTCCAACTGACTGATTAATCCTGCTGGTTCAAACTAGCTGGAGGGTCTCCACACTCTATAAAGCCAAGATTGCTGCTGGCACAGCTCTAGAAAAGTCCTCTACAACCATCCTCTTGCAAAAAACAAACACTAACAAGGTTTTTTGTAAAAATTCAAGTAGCCCTTGTCTTTGAATCCTCTCATTTTAGGTGACACCACCAGCATTATTAATAAGCAGGATTGGTTTTGAGGTAGCTGCAGTTTCTAACTCAGATGTCAAACTCTTGTGAGGCAGCACAAGAGGTACTCACTCATCTCTGCCAAGAAATTTGGAAGACAACTATCTGGCCGACTGATTGGAAGAGATCAATATTTATGCCCATTCCAAAGAGAGGAAGACAAGGCCAAGGGCAGACTGTGGAACAGACCATCAATTACTGATATGCAAATTCAAATTAAA
>NW_006410181.1:2277-3268 GCF_000296735.1 Chrysochloris asiatica | reverse complement strand
AAATAAGAGCACATCTTCAGAGTTCATTTAGAAGTCAGCATCCAAGGTAAAAGAATTCTCTGTAGGACTTGACATCACTCCCATTTTCTGATATTCGCCTGTTCTCGTCTCACAGAAGTTAGTCTTCCCTTTCAGTGAAACATTCTCCATGAAGTCAAATGGATTTTCTACTTTAAACATCTTATTAAAACCCAGTTCCAGCATTACTCTGTCTGCCACGAATTCAATGTACCGCTTCATTAAAGTGCAATTCATTCCGATATGCTTCACAGGCAAGGCCTCGTAAAGAACTTCTGTTCTATCCCAACAGCATTAATAATTATTTCTTTTACTCTCTGCTCCGAAGGTTTGTGTAGCAGGTGTTTGAACGTTAGACAGGCAAAGTCACAGTGCAAACCCTCATCTCTGCTAATAAGTTCATTGGAAAATGTCAGACCAGGCATTAGTCCTGGCTTCTCAAGCCAGATTACTGATGCAAAAGAACCAGAAAAGACGATTCCTTCCACTGCTGCAAAGGTACATAGGTAGCTTCTTTGTCCCTAATTCAGCACAAGGCCCAATCTGCCTTCTTCTTCACACAAGGAATCTTTTAAATGGCATTAAAGAGAAATTCCCTTTCCTTAGAATCTTTAATGTAAGTGTCAATAAGGAGACTATACATTTCAGAATGTATGTTTTCCATGGCAATTTGGAAGCCATAGAAACAGCGGGTTCTGTAATTTGGACTTTTTGGCTAAATCGCTCCACCAACTTTTCATTTACTATGGCATCACTTGCCGCTAAGAACGCCAGTACATGTGATATGAAATCTCTCTCTCTCCTCAGGCTTCAGAGCTTCCAGGTGCTGAATGTCCTTTGTTGCACATCTGCCAAATATCATGGTATTCAATAGTAAAGACGACAAAGCGCCGAGGATTTTCTATCAGCAATGGTTCATCCTCTATGTGTCCGACTCCTGGAAGATCTTCCTCGCGGCCTTGCTCGCCAGAAC
>NW_006410181.1:0-567 GCF_000296735.1 Chrysochloris asiatica | reverse complement strand
TTGATGTTGTTAAATGTCATCCAATCAGTTCCGACTCATAGTGACCTTGTATAAGGTTTCTGAGGAGCAGCTGGTGGGTTTCAACTGCTGACCTTGAGGTTTGTGACCAGGGCTGATCCTTCAATGCCCCACAAGGGGTAGCAGTGTTGCTATATGTTTTGGTACAGTAACTCTGTGTATTCATTCCTTCTTTTTGATGCTTCCTGCATAATTCAATATTTTGTCCATTGTTGTTACTGTACCAAAAAGAATTGATTGCTGTTCACTCTTTTCAAAAGGTACCATGTGATTAAGAACTGATGGCAATGAAGGAAGAAGTCCAAGTTGCACTGATGGCATTGGTGAAAACAAGACTCAAAGAGTTGATGGTATACAAATGGAAATGTTTCAACAAATTGACGCAGCACTGGAGGTGCTCACTCACCTATGCCAAACAATTTGGAAGACAGCTAACCGGCCAACCATTTGGAAAAGATACATATTTATGCCCATTGCAAGGAAAGGTGACCCAATGGAATGTGACAATTATGGAACAATATAATTGATGATGGAAAAGCTCCATATCAT
>NW_006410180.1:7628-16294 GCF_000296735.1 Chrysochloris asiatica | reverse complement strand
AACCATATACAGGGTCGCTGTGAGTTGGAATCGACTCGACGGCACTTAACAACAACAACAACAACATAAGATAAGTGGGAGTCCTGGTATGGTGCTATAAATTAAACACTGGACTGCAAACAAAAGTTAGCAGTGGTTCAAACCCACCAGCTGCCTCTCAGGTCTTTATGAGTCAGAGCCATCCCGAAGGCATTTGAGAACAACAGCATAAGATAAGTGGGGCATTATTATATTATTATTAATTCTCATTTTACAGATGAAGAAATTGTGATGAGAATTTGGTTGACCTGTGATTAGAACTAGTAGAAGGGGATCACCTTCAGTTTCCTGTGTCCCACAACAGTTTATTTACCTTTATCAGAATAATTATTGTTTTTTGCTGTTGTGTGCTTTTCAGTCGATTCCAAACCTATATGAAAAAGTAGACCTGCCTATAGAGTTTCCTAAACTGTGATCTTTATGGAAGCATTATCCCCGGGAGCTGAGCTCGTCCACAAGCTGAGAGCTTAACCATTAAGCCAGGGCAATAATAATAAAAATAATAATAATACGGTCATCTCATAGCAAATGAAAACCATCCTTATAAAATTTTGGAAAGCATTGAAATGAATATTAGGACAAGTGGAAAAGCATACCATCACTAACCAGTAATCAGAAATACTCCTTGCTCTTTTGAATATTTCTTTGATGGTCTACTAAAATAGACACTACAATAAAAATTAAACAGAAATAAGCAGTTACCAAGGAGTTTATTTAGGATTATTATCTCAGCACTTGCTTCTCTTTAAATAGTTATTTTCCTTTCAAGCACAGTATGTTTCTTTCTTGCTGGTAAATCTGTTGAAATGGAAAAAGGGAAAGTGAAGCTTAAAAAAGTGCATCTTGAGTAAACGTACTCAAAGTGATCCATGCTCCCATCTCTTTCTGATGTATTATCTCTTTTTCTTAAGAAGTCACAGCTTCCTGTGTCTTTTGTCACTTCTAAAGTTACAACTCAAAAGATACTCGTTCCCTCTCAGAGAAATACTGTATCCCACCCTTCCCTAGTATGGGCGCTCATCAAGCTGGAAGCAGGGGGAGGCCCTGGGTGAAGCCACATCTAACCCCAAATTAATCCACTACCTTGGAGTCATCTCCAATTTACAGTGACCCTGTGGGACAGAGTAGAACTGCTCCCTAGGGTTGCCACAATTGTAAATCTTGATGGAAGCAGACAGTCAAACACTAAGACCTTCCAATAAGTTTTCTTTGCAGTAATGCCCATAGGATATGTTTTGAGGAGCCAGCACCAGAAGTCTGCTAAATTCCAACTACAGCCTTGAGTTGCTGCCCTGGAAGCAGAAATGCCTCTTCCCTGGATGAGGCATTCATCAGTCTGGCTACCCTCACTCAGCAGGTCCTGCCTAGAGGTTCTACTTAGGGGTCAAACTAGGCCCCTCAGGAAAAAGAGGCAGGCTGATCCTTTCACACTGCCTCACAAAGTGCTTCTCCAATTTTTATGGAAGCTACTTGAGCTTTTTAAAACACAATAGACCTTAATTGATGGGAATAGGGGTTGAAAGCCTCAGAAAAAGTCTAAAAAGATCTCAGGAGATGACTTGAGCTTCATTGGGAAGACCCATAATGAATGCAGTAACAACTTGACTCCAAGATGCAGCCTAAAAACCAGACCTACTGCCATCAAGGCTGTTCTGGCTCAGAACACCCTGTATAGGGTTTCTGAGGCTGTAAACTTTGGGAAGAGCTGAAAGCCTCAACTTTCTGTCACTGAGCAGTTGGTGGGTTTGAACTGTCCACCTTGAAGTTAGTTGTTGTTGTTGTTAAGTGCCATTGAGTCAGTATACATAGTGACCCTGTATTCATAGGGTTTCCAAGAAGCAGCTGTTGAGCTTGAACTGACGAACTTGCAGTTCAAACAGCTTTGCAGTCTGGTGCATTAACCCACAGCACCACGCCAGTGTAAATCCTATCATGCCACCAGAGCTCCAGTCCAAGTTGCAAAGGGAACTCTAATTTTTAATTCTTTCATGGTACTAAACCTCCATTTATGTTTTGTGTATAGGGTGATCAAGGCCTTTCTGGATTAATGGGTCCCCCTGGTATACGAGGAGATAAGGTAAGATGTGGTTTTACTTTGACTTAATTGGATATCATATGGATCTTTGAACTCTTCAGCTACTACCATCTCATATTGATGTTTGAGCCCCAAAGCCAGGGTTTTTAATTCCTTTTCTCCACTAAAAAAATTAAGGTGCTACCTTAATCCATGAAAGTGATCCCCACAAAATACAGTATCTTATGAAAAATAAAAGATCTTTCAGTGTACTGATGTTCATAAAACTCACATGCAGACAAGAAAGTTAAAAACTGATAGAAATTGAGCAGGGGTGTTTCCTTCTTTATATTATATAAGGACAATAATCTATTTCTCAAACTTTTAAGTCTTTTTAAAAAATTTCTATTTGCTCCAAGTAAGGGTCACCTGGTTATAAGATAGTGAACTTGAATTTTAAAAGGGGATCTTATTAGAAAATAATAATTACTGCCATGGGTATTGTATATGTTGTTGTTGTTGTTAAAGTGCCATTCAATCTTCAAAAAGTTCATGGAAAAAATGACATTATTATCTTTAATTCCATTTTGTCCATGAGCTTTTGAAGCTCCCTCGTATATGTATGTGAGGCATGCAGGGGTCTGATTGAAGGGCGGTTTGGGAATAACCAGTGGAAAACAGTAGTCATGGAACCAATATTTTTCTGTTGTAGAAAGGAGTATTAATGGCTAGAGGGTAGTCCTATGTTAATGTGGATGCCAGGGGAAGGCAATATAAAACAAGAGAGAGATTGGCCCAAGAATGATGAAGTCAGGTGAAGTCACAGGGAGGACTGTAAGGGCTAAAGGGGCTAGAAGTAAATACACAACCCTGCACCAACAGCCTCCTACAGGTAAATACATGGACATGTGCACAGGATGAACAAATATGTGAGGAAGAGTGGAACTATACTCACAGATACACAAGGGTTTGACAGAGGATGTTTGTACAGGAGGATTTACCTTTGCTGCAAACACACCTGTGAATGTCCAGAGGATAAAATGATGAAAACTTCTTGGACATTACCAAACACTTTGAGGCAATGAGTTTCTGGACCTGGGGTCTCAAGACCAGAGTCTAGCGGAACACCGTGGTCAGTTGGCATAACATAGTCCACAAAGACAATGTTCTATATCCTACTCTGGTGAGTAGTGACTGGAACCTTAAAAGCTCATGAGCAGTCAGCTAAGGCACATCTATTAGTCGCTTTGTGTGTGGAAGAAAGAAGACTGATGAAAACTGAAACTACTTAGAATCAATTAGTCCAATGGAACATCAGTGAATATCAGGCTTTATGACTCTGAGACCAAAAGAAGTAGATGGTGCCCAGCTACAACTACCAACTGCTCTGAAAAGGATCACAGTAGAAAGTCCTGGATCGAGTGGGAGACAATATGGAACAAAACTCAAAATAATAAACAAGACTGGGCTTACTGGTTAGAAGAAGACTGGAGAAACATGAGCATATGGTCCTTGACCACTCTTCAGGTCTGGAACAGAACTCACCTTTGTGGCCCAATTTTAAACCAAGTGGTGGATAGTATATACAGGGAGATAGCTACACTAGTGAGGTATGCTCACCGTAGAATGGTCAACCATTCATGATCAAAAGGACAACATGTACCTGGGAGCATGGTTCAGTGGGATTGAGAAGGAGGGTGTACTGGAAATAAGGACCACAAGGAGGAAATGGGATAACTGTTGTTATATGGAAGGGATTGCAATCATTGTGACGGAACACAGTGTGCCATTTGTTGGGTGTCAAACTGATGATCTGCTCTGTAAATCTTCACTCATTTAATTCACAATAAAAAGTTTCAAAGAAAGAAAGGATTGGTAGTATTTTTGAAGTGTTTGCTATCAAGTCGGTTCTGACACACAGCAACCCTGCATAGGGTTTCCAAAAGTGGCTGGTAAGTTTGAACTGCCAGCCTTGCAGTTAGCAGTCCAGTGCTTATCCAACAGTGCCACACCAGAGCTTGTGCTAATACTATCGTGTGTTATAATTATTTCATAAAATACATTTTACAGATTCCCGGAAAAATACAAATGTAATTTTTTTGTGTATTCAACATGTCTGTTTCAAAGCACTGAGTTATCATTTTTCTTCAGGAAATGAAACAGACACAGAATTTCTTCCTAGGAACTAAGGTTTCTCGAATATTGGATGGTGTTTACTATAATGTGGATGTCTGAATACACATACTAATGAGTTGTGTCCATGCCTTAGTGTGCCATATATCTTTACTCATTTAGATTAGAAGTGGTAAAAAGTCTCTGGTGACTTGGTTCAAATCCCATCTGCTGTTTTCTAGGTGTGTGACCTTGCACAGGTGGCTGTAGCCTCTGGTGCCTTATCTATAAAACGTGAATTGAAGACAATACTACCACTGTATAGGAAGTTGGAGGGAATGAGCTATTTTTATGTGATGCGTGCAATACAGTGACAGGCAAATAAATCCTTAATAAATGTTTGCCATAAGCTTTTTATCTGGTTTTGAAAAAAATCCTGAACTCCCTTGCTTTCCTTCATAATCTCTACTGAAGAGCTAAAATACAAAATAAGAAAGATTTCAGTCTCATCAGAGTATTTTCCTTCCTATGGCCGTACAATTATTCTTATGACTTTCAAATTATACAGTAGTTGGAAACTGATAACTCTCTTGAGGTTGTTAGTTATTTCTGTGAAGACATGAAATTGCAGACTGATCATTTGTAACATTGTTGTTCTTAATAAACAGTCAAGAATCAGTCTGTTTACTACTGTTCAGTGTACCCTCTGAGGAAACTGTACGGACATATAGCATGTCCGTACAGAACATCTTGTAAAACAGAAATGGTCTCAATTACTTGATATTAAGTATACATTTAGTGCAATGGTACTGTATTTTTAAAAACAAAAAACAAAAACTAATGATTACTTTCTAAAGCATTTCTTCAGAAATATAATTTACTTTAATTAATCAGCCTTTGATGCCTGTGGCTCATGATATTAACAATCCAGAAAGTAAAACATGTAATTACACATTGAGTGGTTGTTGTAAAAAGACTATATGACATGATACCACTAGATAGACAAAAATATTATTTATAGATAAAAGAAAAAAATACTTTGATTCTAACTTTTAGAGCGTGTTATTTTAATTTTGAAATTGTAGTTACTTAAAGCAAAATATATTGGTCTTCCAGAGATCTGTGCATATAGTATATGAGTCTTGGCTTACCAATATTTTAAAATATTAGGAAGAATATGTTCTTTTTGTTCTGTGCAAGTTTATTAAGGTGAAAAAACATCTTATTTTAAACAAGCCTGGATTGATTATCTTTCATACTTTTTTTTTTCAAAAAGCTTTTATTGTGGATTGAGTGAAGGGTTATAGGGAAGATCCACACATTTATTTAAAAAAAAAATAAGGTTTTAAAGGATTTTTAAACCTTTTAAATTTCTTCATTCTTGTTGCTATGGGTCAGAACCAACTCAACGGCACTTAACAACAACAACAACATCCTTGTTAATGATGAAATAGACCAAAGATCTTGACATCTTATCAGCCAACAACTGTTGCCAAATTTTCTCTAGCGGCTTAGCTGAAAGTATTTGGAAACTGAATTCATTTCTGACAAATGTAGTATCTGTAGTTGAGTATAGTTTGACATGGTTGAGAATGAAGCATATGGGATGCTTTTGTAATATTTTTAGATTTTTTTTCTTTATTCAGAGACTATAAATTAATGAAAACTACATATTAGTACAGCTTTTAAAAATCAAGTATTGTTCATCAGAGTTCATAAGGATTTCATCTAAATCTAAATTCTCTACCTAGCAGGACTTGGAACCAGATTTCATGATACTGTCTCTGGTGGTTGTGTGCCATAAAGTCAGTTTTGAATTATAGTCACCCTGTGTATTGAAAGGTTTACAAAGGCTGTGAATCCTTGTGGGAGCAGAAAGCCTTTTTCCCTTGGAACAACTAGTGTATTTAAACTGCTGACTTACTGCTTGCAGCCCATTGTGTAACCCACTACGCTACCAGGGTTCCTTCACAATGTCAATATATAAGGCACTGTAGAATCAGTACTTAATACTTAATAAACAGTCAAGAATCAGTCTGTTTACTACTGTTCAGTATACCCTTTGAGGAAACCCCAAGGTTGGTGGTTCAAACCCACTAGCTGCTACTTTGAAACCCTGTACGGGGTCACTATGAGTGGGAACTGACTCGACGGCACTTAACAACAACATACAGTACAAAGCCACTCAAAGTGACTCTTATAGACTCTTCAGGTAAGTTATGAGCTAAAATGACTGCAAGAGAGTTGTGTGCAAGCACACTGACAACCCATGAGAACTATTAAGTAAACAGAAGATTAATGTATAAAAGTTCTGAAGAGTACAAGTAATGTAGAGACAGAGAGATAGATAGAGAGACATAAATATAGCAAAACAAGCAAGTAAGCATCACTATTGTGTTCCCTCTTCAGTAGATTTTTTTTTTTTTTAGTATGCTTTCTTTTTATGTCTTGTATTAGTTAGTTTGTTTTAATCATTATTAACACCTTTTCCAAACTATGTGTACCCAGTTTGACAGGTTTACAAATTAGAAGGTGCTTCAATTTAATCACCTTCTTGAAACTCTTGTTTTCCTAGGAACTTATTACCTTCATGTGACTCTTGTTTTCCTAGGAACTAAGCTAGAATGGCTTTCTACTGTATGCTCATGCTAAATAAGACTTATATGCAGTGTGAAGGAGTCCTGGCAGTATGTAGGTTATGTGTTGGGCTTCAAATTGCAAGGTCAGCAGTTCAAATTCATTATAAATTATAGTTATAAATACAAATCTATGTGAATTCTTATCAAGTGAAATGCATTGTGATTTATTAATTACTCAAAAAGTATGTAATTTTTCATAAGCTATCCTGGTGTGGTGTCATAGGCTAAGCACTCTACTTCAGGTCTGTTTGAATCATAAGATTGGCAGTTCAAACTTCCCAGCTGCTCCTCAGAAAATTTATATAGGGTTGCTATGAGTCAGAACTGACTTGACAACACTTAACAACAACAATTTAAAGCTAGGACAGCAATACTACAACAATGGTAGTGGTGGTGGTAGTGTGCCACCGAAGGGGTTCCAACACACAGTGACCCTCTGTAGGATATTTGAGGCTGTAAATCTTTAGGGGAGTAGAAAGTCTCATCTTTCTCCCATGGAACAGCCAGTAGATTTGAACTATTGATCTTTTGGTTAGCAACCCAGCTTATAGTCCACTATGCTATCAGAGTTCCTATGATAGCATTAGTAAATGTCTACGAGTACAACAACAACCCCAAAACACCCCTCAGGATTTGCATGAAATCTGTGCCTGAAATAAATATGGAAAGTTCTACTGTTCTATGTACTCCTTTCTGGTGTGGAGCTATAGGATTAGCACTGGACTGCAAACCACAAGGTCAGAGGTTCAAACTCACCAGCTGCTCCTCACAAACCCTACACAGAGTCACTATGAGTTGGAATTGACTCGACAACACTTGACAAAAATAACCAAATGTTGTATGGCTAACTCATGTGGTACCATAGAATAAGCTGCTAACCACAACGTCGGTGGCTCAAACCTACCAACTGCTCCTCAGAAAACCTATACAGGGTCACAGTAAATCAGAACTGACTGGAGAGCACTAGAGGCAATGCTGTCATTTTCCCTGTAAAAATCTGCAGGACTGCATTTTAGTTTGGAAGGTTCTCAGTCAAGCTACTGATTAAAGGCTGTGCAGTCACCACTATTAGAATCTCCTCTACAATCCTCTATTCCCACTGATGGCATGGGAAGCTGAGAACAAGACAGCATAGTATTGAACTCCCACAAGCCAAAGTAGTGTAATTTTTGGGACAGTGAAATATGAAAGATGTTCCCTCAGTCTGGCTCTGGTGACTGAAATTCCAGTATTAGTGATAGATTCATTTGGCTAAAAGTCTTTCACTTTCCAGAATTCTCATTTTAAAATTGTTGTTTTCCCAGAATAAATGGTTGTTAGTTACTTAGCACCATTTTGAGCGTTAGTTTATCATATTGTTTTTCTGTATGAGAGCTAGTTGAGAGAGATTTCAGCTAGGATTAAGGGGACCAAAATAAGAGATACTTTTGGCATCAAAAGATTTCATTTTACTTGGATCCACAAGGAACATAATGGAAATAGCAGTTAAGAAATCAAAGGACATACTACATTAGGAAAATCTGCTGCAAAAGACATCTTTAAGGTGCTACAGAGCAAAGAAGTCAGTTTCAGGACTAAGCTGCACTGACCTAAGTCATGGTATTTTCAATAGCATCATGTACATGCAAAAGCTGACAATGGATAAGGAAGACCAGAGAAGAATCCATGCATTTGAATTGTGGTATTGGTGAAGAACATTGGAAGTACCCTAGATTGCCAGAAGAAGTAGCAAATCAATTTTGGAAGAAGTACAGTCATATTGTTCCTTAGAAGTGATGTTGGAAAGACTAGTCTCACCTACTCTGAGCATGTTGTCATGAAGAAGGGCATCATGAGGAGGCCAATGATAAAGAGGAAGACCC
>NW_006410180.1:5450-6533 GCF_000296735.1 Chrysochloris asiatica | reverse complement strand
ATAGGTCATCTTTATCTGTATTCCTTGAGGCATTGATGGCATTAGTTCTGTTTGTTTGTTTTGTCAAGTGCCATTGAGTCGGTTCCGACCCATAGCGACTCTGTACAGGGTTTCCGAGGGTGTAAATCTTTACGGAAGTAGAAAGCCTCATCTTTCTCCCACGGATCGGCTGGTAGTTTTGAACCTCTGACCTTAAGGTTCGCAGCCCGGTTTGTAACCACTACGCTACCAGAGTGCTTGAGAAACTTTACTAGAGATTTGGAATTAATACACCTGTAAATTAAAACTTGTGAGGCATGGGTGATTCAGGTCACACCATGGACCTGGGTTCAATTCCTAGCCCAAGTACTTCATGAACAGCTACCATTCAGCTGTCATTGGTAGATAACACGTAGCTGTGCTATTGGACAGTTTCAGTGGAGCTTCCAGACTAAGTTAGACTAGGAAGAAAGAGCTACTTTCTCAACATAAAAAACAAAATACTAAATCTGCTGCTCTTGAGTTGATTTTGACTCTTTGGGAGCCATGTGTTACAGCACAGAAGTGTGCTTCACAGGACTTTCTTGTAATCTGTACAGGAGCAGATCTCCAGGTCTTCCTTCTGTGGCACTCTGAGTGAGCATGACCTGTCTAAGCTTTCTTTTAGCTCCTAAATGCCCCTATTCTTCATCTTAACCTCACTTTGTGAGTCTTTCCAGCTTCAGTCTCCCATTCCCCTGATTATGTTTGTTGTCTAATAATTAGAGAATTTGATTGTCTCAACTTGTCCCTATGCAGGCATAATGCTTCCTTTCAGAAACCTCATGGGCTTATGGCCAGATTTTGCCTTATATCAAATATCAACTCCTGTGGCTGAAGTAGGGAAGGAGTAAGTTCATGGAGATCATGGCTGCTTGGTGATGCTTCCTTTTAAGGGTTTCTAGATGTGCAAGAACTTCTTAAAACTAAATTGTACATTCAGAAGATATCATGATTAATAGATTTATATGCCTAATTCCTAGTAGCATAGTGGGTTGTGCGTTGGTCTACTAATCAACTCAAGAGCAGCCAATTTAGTATTTTGTTCTAATCTACCAGCTGCTC
>NW_006410180.1:2028-3017 GCF_000296735.1 Chrysochloris asiatica | reverse complement strand
TTTGCTCAGCATACAGATTGAGTAAGTATAGTGAAAGGATATAACCCTGGCACACATCTTTCCTAATTTCAAACCATTTGGTATTCCTTTGTTGTATTTGAACAACTACCTTTTGGTCTATGTACAGGTTCCTCGTGAGCACAATTAAGTCTTCCAGAATACTCATAGTTTGCAGTGTTGTCCATAGCTTGTCATGATCTATACAATCACAAGCCTTTGTGTAGTCAATAAAGCACAGGTAAACATCTTTTTGGTGTTCTTTGCTTTCAGCCACGATCCATCTGACGTGAGCAATGATATCCCTCATTCCATATCCTCTTCTGACACTGGCTTGAATCTATGGAAGTTCTCTATCAATGAATGTTTGCAACTGTTTTTGTATTCCCTAGTACAACTTTACTCGCATGGGCTATCAGTGATATTGTCCCATGATTTCCGCATTTCACTGAGTCACCTGTCTTTGGAATAGTCACAAATATGGATATCGTCCAATCAGTTGACCAGATAGTTGTCTTCCGATTTTCTTGGCATAGATGAGTGAGTGCCTGCATTGCTTCATCAGTTTGTTGAAAGATTTCAATTTTTATTCCATCAATTCTAGGTGCTTGTGCCTTGTACTTTCAATACTTTCAGTGTGCCTTGGATTTGTTCCTTCGGGATCGTTGACTTTTGATAATATGCCACCTTTTGAAATGGTTGAACATCGACTAATTCTTTTTGGTACAGTTATTCTGTATTCCTTCCATCTTCTTTTGATGTTTTCTGCATCATTCAATAATTTGCCCAGAGAATCCTTCAATACCACAAATGGAGGCTTGAAGTTTTCTTCAGTTCCCTCAGCTTCAGAAATGCTGAGCATGTTATTCCATTTTGGTTTTCTAACTCCAGGTCTTTGCACAATTTATTATAATATTTGACTTTGTCTTCTTGAGCTGACATTTGAATTTTTCTGTTCTGCTCTTGTACCTCCTCACTTCCATTTACTTTAG
>NW_006410180.1:0-404 GCF_000296735.1 Chrysochloris asiatica | reverse complement strand
TGTGCCCCATCAGCAAATGAAGGTCTGAGGACTTAATTCCATTTGTGTTATCATGGTCAACTCTACTTTGGTAAGGCAGCTCTTCCCCAGTCACTTTTAAAGTGCCTGCCAACCTGAGGGTCTCATATTCTGGCACTCTATCTGACAGTGTTTCACAGCTATTCATAAAGTTTTCAGTGACTAAATATTCAGAAGTAGTCCATCTCTCTTCTTCCTCATCTGTCTTTGTCTAGAAGCTCATCAGAAACCTGTCCACCATGGGTGACCCAGCTGATATTTAAAATATCCATGGCCTAGCTTCCAGAATCACAACAGCGCACAAACAACACAGTACAGCACACACACTTGATTCTTTAGTACAATTTCAAAGATGTTACTGGTTCACTAAAAAAAAAAAAAAAAAA
>NW_006410179.1:20620-21123 GCF_000296735.1 Chrysochloris asiatica | reverse complement strand
ATAATTGCTGTTGTTGTTAGGTGCCATCGAGTCAGTACCGACCCATAGCTACCTTATGCACAGCAGAATGAAACACTGCCCGATCCTAGGCCAACCTCACCACTGTTGTCATGCTTGAGTCCATTGAGCCTCATAATAGTATAGTTTAAAAATATATAAATATATATAAATAGTTGGAGAAAGTCTGGCAGATCTCTGTGTAGAAAAAAATGATAGTGATGAATAATAGGAGTGAAGAAACAGATAAGGTCATTATAGTATTTAAAATAAAAGAATAAAATACAGGGTCTTACTCTGAGGAATAATGTCTAGCAGAGAGAAAGAAAAAACAGACTACTACTAATGGTAGTATTATTATTCAATATCTTATCAATGAAAAAACTGAAGCTTAAGGTCACAAAGTTAGTAAGATGCATCTCTTATATATTTATAGGGCTCGTTGCATTGTTGTTGAGTGCTGTCAAGTTGGTTCTAACTCACAGGGACCCTGCATAGTGTTTGAG
>NW_006410179.1:13353-16035 GCF_000296735.1 Chrysochloris asiatica | reverse complement strand
AAAAAAAGAAAGAAGAAAAAAAAACAAAAAAACAACGTCTGTTTCATGTTTCCACAATACATGAAACATGAAAAACCTGCTACTTCCTTTAGATTCAGAAGAGTGGAGCAGCTTGCTAGCTTAGAGCATGGACTCTAGAATCAGGATGTCAGAGTTTCAGTCCTGGTCTGCCTCCTCCTAGCTATGTGATCTCAGACAAATTAAATAAATTTTAAATGTTCTACTTTCCTCATCTATAAAGTGGAGATAATAATAATATTTAGCTTATTACACTGTTGTAAGAATTAGATAATAAATTTGAGCTATCTAGAACAGTACCTGGCATAGTGAGTACAAAGGATTAGCTATTAGTGTAACTGAGGTAGAACTAAGACTGCTTAGACAAAATCAATAACGGATGATCTTACCAAGCCTCTCAGATGAGCCTGGATTTCCTTTATTTTATAGACATTCAGCAAATATTTATTGGTGGTCTCTTTATAACAGAATGAAAGACAGAGTCATGAGCCCAGCCCTCATGAAATAGAACATAATTATTTTTTAAGTACAATTATGGAGTTTCAAAAAGATTAAATTGGAAAATACCAAGTAGAAAATCTCTGGGTTGTGAAAACCCAATTTACAGATAACGCCTACTGGCCCTTCAAATTAGTTCATCATGGCTGATGAAGTAAAATAGTAACAAACCCGAAAATTTCCAATTTGGTAGATTTGGCACAGTACCAAATGGGAAAAATTATGGATCAAAGTCCTGGAATGGGAAGTTCCAAAGAGGAATAGTGAATCCTTTCAGGTGCCTGCTGCATGAGCCTGTAATACCGACAGGGCGGTCAGCCACTTTCTTTTGTAAAAGAGGGTTACCCTTCTTTTGTAAAAAAAAAAGGTTAAGGTTTCAGAAAAGCTTCAACCTATAATTTTTCCTGTTCTATCTTTCCGGTTCACTGTAACTAAAAACTCGGATTTTGTTTCAGTGACGATTCAAAGCTCTGGCAAATTCTTAAAGACACAGTGAGGGACAATTCATTCAAAACCCGAGAACTGTCGGTACAGCATATATTATCAACTTGAGTATGTTTATAGTCTCTTCACCCTCTTACCTCTGCCAAAAGGGCTTTCAACACTTGTAAAAATCTAGATTACTGCAGAAGACATCTATCTGGCATTTTACTCTGATCTGGCTCTTACATGTAACCATTCTACAAACTTGAACAAGAATGATCTATCTAAAAGTCAAATCTGATCAGAAATTCTCTTCCTTAACTGTAGACTTCTGGAAAAAGCTCAATGTCCTTAGTTAAGTACCAAAGCTCTTTATGAACTGACCCCAGTCTATCTCTCCATGTTTATAGTCTGCCAATTCTCACAGCCACTTATTGCTCTAGGCTCTGGACTTCTTATAGTCCCTTGGGTACATCATACTATTTATTGACTAACTTTTTCCTGTGAATTGAGTAAAGGTTTACAGAATAGATGATCAGTTTCACAATCAACAAACCATACACTCATGTCATTACAGTGATTGCAATCCCTTCCATTGTTGTTAAGTGCTGGTGAGTCGGTTCTAACTCATAGTGACACCATATAGGGTTTCTGAGGCTTCTAAACCTTTGTGTGAGCAAAATGCCTCATCTTTCTCCTGTGGAGCGGCTTGAGGGCTCAAGCCACAGACTGTGGTTCTCAGTCCAGTGCTAATTGTTTTTACCTCTATATAATTTATACTATTTCTTCCTTCCATGCTTTAGAATATATTCTTATCTCTGTCTGGACAGTTCTCTTCTTTCTCTATCCTATCCTGAACTGCATAGTATTGCATATATTGTCTCACTTAATCCTTAAATAATCCGTACAAGTAGGTACTGTTAAAATGTTTACTTACAGACAGAAAAACTTATAAAGTATTAGAGAAGTTAAGGAATTTGTCAAAGATCACACCACTAGTAACTAGACAACATGGTCTAACTCCACAGTCTATGCTCTTATTTCCATGCCCACTAATTTCCTCTCATAGTCAGATTATATAAGATATTAAATATACTTTTATGTGTTTTATTAAGCAAAAGTAAAAATTCTGCCACCTAAAACCTTTTTGCTGTTAGTAATATGAGCAAAAACATCAAATAGTGGACAGAACTGAGAAAGTTCACACCCTTGAGAATTCCAATGCCACAACTGAAAAAATGGCCAAGATTCCTAGAAGAAACAATGGTACATCCAAATTAACAGAACAAAGTGAGAGAAAGTGAATCTAGGAATGCCAAAAAAACCCCAAAAAACCCAGAAGAACATAATATGAGGTCTTCAAAAAGCTCATGGAAAAATTCCATTATCTTTCAAATTCCATTCCTCAATGAAAATTTTAAAGGACCCTCATACAAAATTAAACATAATTAAAGAACTAGGGGGAAATATAGACAAAGAGCTAAGAAATAAGGTTAACAATGCAAGAACAAAAATGAGGTTCTAAAAAGAGAGACACTGCAACTGAAATGAAAAAAAACTAGAATGAGAAAGAAAATAAAATGACATAACAACAAACTGAATCAGGCAGAAGAAACTATCAGTTAATCAGAGGACAAGAAACTTAAAATTACAGCTGTTGAAGAATGAAATATGGAACAACAATAGACCTATACCATGAAAATTCCAAAAGATAGAGAGAGAAAGTAAAAGAAAAAATATTTG
>NW_006410179.1:11644-12540 GCF_000296735.1 Chrysochloris asiatica | reverse complement strand
GTCCTCAAACTGACATCTTCATTCTTCAACAATTTAAAAAGAGGTATTGTGTAGCAGATTTGCATA
The DNA here is from genome assembly GCF_000296735.1 of Chrysochloris asiatica. Lineage (NCBI taxonomy): Eukaryota > Metazoa > Chordata > Mammalia > Afrosoricida > Chrysochloridae > Chrysochloris > Chrysochloris asiatica. Next base: position 12,474 of record NW_006410179.1, on the reverse strand, counting down.
AAACAATAGATTGTTTGATTTCTTGACTGTACTTTCCATGAATGCTGAGGGTAGATCCAAGCAAAATGAAATCTTTGAGAGTGCCAATCTTTTCTCCATTTATCTTGATGTTATTTATTGGTCCAGTGGTGAGGACTTTTATTTTCTTTACATCGAGGTACAACCCAATCTGAAGGCTGTGGGCTTTGATCTTCATCAGTATTTTAAGCCCTCTTCACTTTTAGAAAGCAAAGTTGTTATCATCTATATATCACAAGTTCTTAATAAGTCTTCCTCCAATCCTGATGCCACATTTTTCATCACATAATCCAGTTTCTGAGATTATTTGCTCAGCATACAGTTTGAATAAATATGGCAAAAGAATACAACCCTGGTATACACCTTTCTAAGTTTAAATTTTGTTTCCTTGTTTTGTTCGTAAAACTGCTTCTTGTTCTATGTACAGGATCCTCATGAGCACAAATAAGTGCTATGGAAGACTCATTCTCTGCAATGTTGTCCAAAGCTTGTCATGAACCACACAATAATAACCTTTGAGTAATCAATAAAGCACAAGTAAACATCCTCATCTTTCTGGTATTCTCTGCTTTTGGCCGAGATCCATCTGATGTCAGCAATGATATCCCTCATTCCACATCCTCTTATGAATTCAGCTTCAACCTCTGGAAGTTCTCTGTCAATGTGTAGTTGCAGCCATTAAATTATTTTATCAAAATTTTACTTACAGAGAATCCAGATATCAACCCAACCACCTATAGCCAAATGATCTTCGACAAAATGCCTAGACACATTGCATGGGAAAGAGACAATCTCTTTAATAAATGGTGCTG
>NW_006410179.1:2000-3544 GCF_000296735.1 Chrysochloris asiatica | reverse complement strand
TGACCTTTTCCTTCTTTCTTGTCTTCTTAATGACTTTTTGCTTTCTTCCTGTATGATGTTCTTGATGGCATCCCACAATTCTTCTGGTCTTCAATTCTTTAGTGTTTAATGTATCAAATCTGTTCTTCAGATGATCTCTAAATTCATGTGGGATATATTCAAGGTCATAGTTTGGCTCTTATGTACTTGTTTTCATTTTCTTCAGCTTCAGTTTGAATTTGCATATGAGCAATTGATGGTCTGTTCCACAATTTGCCCCCGGCCTTGTTTTCACTGACTATATGGAGCTTTTTGATCTTCTCTTTCCATAGATGTAGTCTAAATATGTAAAGCAAATACTGATATAATTTAAGTGAGAAATAGATAGTACACTACAATAATAAACCACTTTCAATACTGAACAGAATATTTACAAAGACGGTCAAGAGGGAAAGAGGACATGAAAGACACTATAAACCAACTAAACTTAACAAACATATAAAGAACACTCCATCCAATAGCATAATTTACATTCTACTCCCATGCACATAAGGAGCCCTGGTAATGTAATGGATTATGATTTGGGCTTCTAACCACAAGTTCAGCAGTTTGAATCTACACGTCACCAAGAAATAGATGAGGCTTTCTGCTCCCATAAAGATTTACTTCCTTGCAGACCAGCCTTAAACAGCTAGAAGAACAGAAGATACTTCTTGAAAGAAAGACTAACAGGAAAAATCCAATTAACAAAAATAGCAGTCTGACTGGCTACAAGAACAAGCAAGTTGTTCGCTGGGGAGCCATCAAAGCAAACAATCAAGTCCCTTCAAGACAAACAACTCTTCAAGACTGAAACTCAAAGGGAACACATGAGCAGGCCTGTAAGCTTGCTGGTGGACACGCTGGTCTGCTGGTGAGTGGAAGTGGGGTAAAAGCAGCAATGGAGAAATGGGCTGCATTCGACCACGTTCCACAGACTCCCGTCGACCTGGAGATGAGAGAGAGAAGAGGAAGGGCTTCTTGGTCAGAAGTGTGGTCAGACCTGGGGACACCTGAGCCCATGGACAAGGACATAGCCATGGAGGACTAGAACTGAGAGCGAAGCATCCAGCTGATATGAAGTGAGGGGAGACACACAAGAATGCCCAAACTTGTATATAGTACCCATCTGACCTGCTTCAATGGCTTGATGATCAGAACTTGACTAGAAGAAGATATAGGAAAAAAAAGTTTTATAAAGGAAACATATGTAAATTGCTTCAATTTGATGAACTTGACCTATACTTACGGATATAGTAACTCAAAGTACCAACTGAAAGGGAAAGAGTCTTCACATCAAGTATAAATCCTATCCCCTCTGTATATAGGGTAGATAAGGATGGGCAACTTAGGCACAGGCTACTTAAAATGGGGGGCTATAAAGGCGCAAAGTGACTGGCTTACAAGTTTTCAAGTGAGAATTTACTTTCAGAGTATGTGGGGGAAAGTAGAATCTCCACAGAATAGTTTTCAACTTGTCTAGATGGGTCTGGTGAAAAGAGATGGGGATAAGATTCTTATGATTC
>NW_006410179.1:0-1475 GCF_000296735.1 Chrysochloris asiatica | reverse complement strand
CAGAGTAGAGAAAACTATGCAGCATAGGGGACTCAAAAAAGATTTACTGCCTCAGAAACCCTGTAAAAGGTTGCTATGAGTCAGAAACAACTCCATTGCACATAACCACTGCCACCATCATACTCAAGAGTCAGTTTCAGAGTCTCTTCTGACATCCATTTTGGTCTTTTCTTTTTTTATTGGCTTTTTAATAATTTACACCCTCAATAAAACCTATATATAGTCTCTATCATTAAGAAACAACTCAACAGAACACAACCACCACCACCACCACTTATGCACATCCTGGATAGATCACACATAGCAAGTTGATAATTTTTTAAAGATTGACATCATACCAAGAATTTTCTCTAACTGTAATGGAGGGAATCCAGAAATCAATGAAAAAATAAACAACTGGAAAATACACAGACATATTAGAAACTAAACAACACATCATTAAACTACTAATAGGTCAAGGAAGAATTCAAAACAGAAATCAGACATTTCTTAGTATCAAATGAAAATTAAAGTACAACATACTGAAACTTCTGAGACGCACTAAATGCAGCACTCAGAAAAAACTTACAGCAATCAATGCCTACATTAAAAAAAAAGATGAAAACTAATACACCATGACAAGAGATTTATTCCAGAAATGAAGGGATGGTTAAACATTAGAAAATCAATCAAGGTACTATACCACATCAGTAGAACAAAGGAAAAGAAACACATGATCATCTCTAAGAATACAGAAAAAGTAAAAGATAAAATCCAACACCGTTCCTTGGTTAAAAAAAAAAAAAAAGTCTTCAAGATGATTAGAATAGAAGAAAATTCCTCAATATAATTTAAGGCCAATGTTGTTATTGTTGTTAAGTGTCACTGAACTGGTTCCAACTCATGCTGACTCTGTATAAGATTTCTGAGGACCAACTGGTTTGAACTGCCAACTTTATGGTTTTCAGTCCAGTACTGACCCACAATGCCACACCAGAAGTCCTGAAAAAGCCAATAGTCAATATTGTACTTAATGGAGAAAGACTGAACATTTTCCCCTTGAAATCGTGAAGGACACAAAGGTGACTACTCTCACCATTTCTATTGAGAACTGTTTTAGGATTCCTAGCCAATCAAAAACGGGCAAAGGACTTGAACAAACATTTCACCAAAAGTGGGCATTCAGATGGTCACCAAACACATGCTCAATGTCATTAACTATTAGAGAGATGCAAATCAAAGCCATTATGAGATATCATTTTACTCTTAAAAGCATGTATTCAATGCATGATGTACAGCATCATCCCTGACTTCTAATCAGCCCCTACCTGTAACAACCAAAACTGTCTCCAGATTTGGTAGTTATGTCCCCACAGTGGGACAAAACCTCCCCTGGTTGAATAATACTGCTCTAGTGTTGTAACCAGGTCCAGTTATCCCATCTCTGACAGATGTAATCCTCAAGGAAACCTAGTTTTCAGAGACAGAAGTTGTGC
>NW_006410178.1:16164-17725 GCF_000296735.1 Chrysochloris asiatica | reverse complement strand
ATAAGAATGTTGTTTATTGGTCCAGTGGTGCCTTTATTTCAGCTACTGGAGAAGTTCAGATTTTGTTGCTGAGTCCTGGTAACAATTACTCACTATTAAATCAAGAGAATCCTATCCCTATCTCCTTTCACCTGACCCATCTATACCAGATGCAAACTATTCAGTGGGGATTCTACATTCCCTCCTTTGGTCTGAAACTAAACTTGTAATTCAGACACTTCTTGCCTTTATAGGTGCCCCCCTCCCCCGATTTTAGGTAGCCAATGTCTGAGTTGCCCATCCCTATCAACCTTGTGTACTGAAGGGATATTCTTGATCCTGGATTTGAAGATTCCTTCCGTCTAGGTTGGTATTTTGTGCAACTACATCTGTAAAATAAGGTCAAGTTCATCAAATTGTAGCAATTTACACTTGCTTCTTGTATCAATTTTCTTTATCACCTTCTAGTCGAATTTTGATCATCAAGCCATCCAAGCTAGGTCTTCCTTACTGCTTTTCCCCCCATTTCCATTCACAAGTAGACCAACACAGTCACCAGCAAACTTACAAACTGCTTGTGTGTTCCCTTTGAATTTCAGTCTTGGAAGGGGTTTGTCCTGAAGTGAATTGGTGACTTGTCTTGATAGCTCCAAGGTGAACTTGCTTGTTCTTATGGGATATGCTTGTTCTCTTGCTTGTTCAGATGGTTCTGTATGGGATTCACAAAAGGCTCCACAAAAAGCCTTTTTCACTAGGCAAGTTCTGGAACCCCTTTTAGGTATTCCAATCTGTTATAAGCTGAAGACAGAATTACAAGCTTTCTGTAATCATATTTCCTGATACTCCTTTCTATCCCACTCAAGTGCCTATTTTATGTTAGTAGGCAGGGGAAACCAATATCTATAATACAGTCTATCACCTTAACATTATTTCCCCTCTTTTACCCATTCAGATTATACTTCAGTCCCTGTATCACAGAGCCCTATTGTTTCAAGGTTGAGCATACATCCCTATTTACCCCTGCCTTCCACTCGTCTGTCAGTTTGTCATACTCTGGTGGCTTGAGAGTTGCTATGATTCTAGAAGCATGCCATGGGTATTCTAAATACCAGCAGGGTGTTGGACATGTTTCAGGTGAGTTTCAAGATGAAATCAGGCTAGGAAGAAGGAGAGACGAACTACTTCCGAATATATAGTGATTAAAAACGTCATGTACAAATTCAGACTGAAGCTGAAGTAAATAAAAAAAAAAAGTCCACAAGAGCCAAAATATGACCTTGTATATTGTTGTTGTTGTCAGGTGCCATCAAGTTGGAACTGACTCACAGCGACTCCATGCACAGCAGAACGAAACAATGTCCGATCCTGGGCCAACCTCACTACCGCTGCCACACTTGAGTCTTTCAATGCTGCCACCTGGCTGATCCATCTCGTTGGGGGTCTTCCTCTTTTTCTCTGACCCTCCATCTTACCAAGCATGCTATCCTTCTCCAACGACAGTTCCCTCCTGACAATATGTCCAAAGTATGAGAGACGAAGTCTTGGCCTCAAAGGAGCACTCTGGCTGCACTTCTTCCAAAAC
>NW_006410178.1:13130-14562 GCF_000296735.1 Chrysochloris asiatica | reverse complement strand
ATCTCTACGCTGGAGAGCAAGTTTCAGAGTCTCTTCTGACATCCATTTTGACCTTTTCCTTCTTTCTTGTCTTCTTAATGACTTTTTGCTCTCTTCACGTATGCAGTTCCTGACATCATCCCACAACTCTTCTGGTCTTCGGTCTTTAGTGTTTTATGTATCAAATCTGTCAAGGACTTCATTCTTCTTGGATCAACTATCAACACTCATGGAAACAGCAGTCAAGAAATCAAATGACATAGTGCATTAGGCAAATCTGCTGCACAAGACCTTTTAAAAGTGTTGAAGAGCGAAGATGTCAGCTTGAGGACTAAGGTGCACCTGACCCCAGCCGTGGTATTTTCAGTAACCTCATATGCATGCAAAAGCTGGACGGTGTTTAAAGAAGACCACAGAAGAATTGATGCATTTGAGTTATGGTATTGGAGGAGAATATTGAAAGTGCCATTGGCTGCCAAAAGAACTAACAGATCTATATTGGAAGAAGTGCAGCTAGAGTGTTCCTTGGAGTCCAGGATGGCCAAACTTCATCTCTCATACTTAGGACGTATTGTCAGGAGGGACCAGTCGCTGGAGAAGGGTAACATGTTTGGTTAGATGGAGGATCAGAGAAAAAGAGAAAGATGCCCAGCGAGATGGATTGACAAAGTGGCAGCATCAGTGGGCTCAAGCGTGGCAACAACAGTGAGGTTGGCCCAGGATTGGGCAGTGTTTCAATATGTTGTGCATAGATTCGCTATGAGTTGGTACCAACCCAATGGCACCTAACAACAGCAACATGGGATCCTGGTGTGGCGCTGTAAAATAAGCATGGGAATGCTAATGCAAGTTCTCTAGTTTGAACTCATCTTCCACTTCTCAGAAACTTGATTCAGGGTTGCTTTGTGTTGGAGCCTACTTGATGGCACTTAAAATCAACACAGGGTCCCTATGAGTCAGAATGAACTTTACGGCAGTGGGTTTTGGGTTTTGTTTATTAACTCACTGTTTCTACCCATCTGTCCTGTGCCACAGTAATTCTTAAAATAGATAAGGCATGTATTGTTAGTTGCAGTTGAGCATGGTGACCCCATGCATACAGAAGAGAAATATTCCTTTTTTAAAAAATATTTTTATTGCTTCTTATATGTTTTTTTCTTCTCATTGATTGCAACCCCACAATGAGACATCACTTAACCCTACTTCCTCCTTGGTTTTCCTCTTTTCATTCTTCCTTCTTTCCTGACTCTTCTGAACTTTGTTGTTGTTGTTAAGTGCTGCGGAGTCGGCTATTACATATGTCACTGTTGTTACATGCCATCGAGTTGGTATTGACTCATAGTGACCCTATGCACAGAACGAAACCCTGCCCGGTTCTGGGCAAACCTCACAATTGTTGCCACGCTTGAGTCCATTGATACTGCCACTTTGCCAACCCATCTCGCTGGGGGGG
>NW_006410178.1:7213-13030 GCF_000296735.1 Chrysochloris asiatica | reverse complement strand
CTTCATTTTCTCTGACCTTCCACCTTCGATGCTTATGCATTCCATTTCATTTTTGAGAATTTCCAATTTTCCTAGATTCATACTTTGTACATTCAGTGGTTAATAGATGTTTACAGCTGTTTTTCTTTATTTTGAGTTATGCCCCATCAGCAAATGAAGGTCTTGAGGGCTTTATTCCAATGGGCTTTACTCCATTTGCATCATCATGGTCATCTCTACTTTGAGGAGGCATCTTTTCCCAGTCACATTTTGAGTGCCTTTCCAACCTGAGGGGCTCATTTTCAGGCATTATATCTGACAAAGTTTCTCTGCTGTTCATAAAGTTTTCATTGACTAAATATTTGCAAGTAGTTAATCTGTCCTTCTACCTAGTCTCTCTTTGTCTTGAATCTCATCTGAAACCTGTCCAATGTGGTGACCTTGCTGGTCTTTAAAATACTGTGGCATAGCTTCCAGAATCACAACAACTTACAAGCCACCATAGTATGATGAACTGACTGGTGATTACTACTCATAGAGACCCTGTATAGGGTTTCAGTGGAGAAGCTGGTGAGTTTGGATTGCTGACCTTGTGGTTCAAACCAACCTTACAGTCCAGTGCTTTTATTCCACAGCACCTTACCAGCACGTTTAACTTTGGTCTTGGGTGAATGCTGCCTTTTAAAAAAATCTCAAATGATTGATTATTCTAAGATATGCATGCCTTCTTGTTACTGTTCTTATTATGTGTATTGTTTGTCTGACATTTGAGCCATGAGTGTGAGTTCATTTCCAGATCTGAAGGGCCATAGTTTTGGGTGTTCCACTAGTCTCTAGTCAACCAGTAAGCTTGGTCTTTTTAATGATTTTGAGTTTTTCTTTCACTCTATTCAGAACCTTCTAATGTGATCCATTTTAGAGCAATTAGTAGTGACAACCGGGCACCATCTAGTTTTCCTGGTCTCAAGGACTGATTGGACTGATTGTTTCCAGGTGTCTTTTCATCTCCACAGGGTTGATTGAACTTTTGGAAGCACATTGTCAGGGCTGCCTTCCATGGTGCCTTTGAGTGGGTTCAAATTGCCAACCATTTTTATAGTAGTCTAGTGTTTAATCCTTTGTGCTACCCAGTGAGTTCCTGGGTAGTATTAGCCTCATGTTACAAGAGTGGAAACTCAGTCTCAGAAATAGTCTCTTGTTCAGTCAAACAGATGTTGTTGTTAGGTGCCATCAAGTTGGTACCGACTCATAGTGACCCTATGCACAACAGAACGAAACACTAATAGTAAATGGCAAATTAGGATTAAAACCCAGAACCAATGTTTTTTCTGTGATATACCATATTATCTCAAATGACGTTCTTAATACAGGACACAGGTGTGTTTATTCTACTTCTTCAGTATTTTAATTTGAAAGCCAAAAACTGTTACTTTATTTGGTATTTTTCTTCATTTCATTTTATCTTGCCAGAGGTAAAAGGTTAAATTGGATTAGCCTTGAGAGAAAAAGGTAAAAAGTTAAATTGGCAGAAAAAGGCAGGCTAACTTTTCCCCCCTAAGTTGCCACTGGTGTGTCAGCTTGTCCTATGGTGGTTTGTGTGTGGCTGTGATGTTATGTCAGCAGTATTTCAAATACTAGAAGGATTATCCATGGTTAAGGTTCTGTGGAGCTTCCAGACTAAGACTGACTAGGAAAGACTTGGTGATGTACTTCTAAAAAAAAACTAGCCAGTGAAAACCTTATGGATAGCAGTGGGACATTGTCTGATAAAGTGGAAGAAGATGAACCCCTCAGATTAGAAGGTACTAGGAAGCAACTGCCTTTTCAAAGTAGATTCTACTGTAATGATTTGGATGGAGGAGAGCTTTCAGGACCTTCATTTGTTTATGTGTCACAACTCAACGAGAAGAAATATTTGCAAATATCCAGTAGTAATCAGAAGATGGATTGTACAAATTTTGAAAATTGGAAGTTGCCAAAAATGAAGTGGAATCCTAAGCATTTAGAGAGCTGAAATGGACCGCTATTGGCCATTTTGAATCAGACATTCGTGTGGTCTGCTATGCTGAGGATGACTTAACTAAAGAGGAATGGTATACTCATTGTCAAAACATTTCAAGGCCTCTCCTGAAGTGCAACACTTTTGGTGATAGAATAATATCTATACACCTACAAGGAAAACCAGTTAATAGGATTATTATTCAATTAATCACCAACCAATAAAGCAAGAAGTCGTGATGTGGTGCTGTGGGTTAATGCACTGGACTGCGAAGTAAGTTTGAACCACAAGGTCAGCATTTCAAGTTTACCAGCTGCTTTTCGGAAACCCTATACAGAGTCACTGTGGGCCGGAACCGACTCGATGGCATGTAACAACAAATAATGCAAAGATGAAGAAATTGAAGATTTTTACCAGCTTCTGAAACCTGAAATTGATCAAACATTCAATCAAAATAAGTTGATAGTTAATAGTAATTAGAATGCGAAAGTTGGAAACAAAGAAGGATCAGTAGTTAGAAAATAAAGCTTTGGTGATAGAAACACCACCAAAGATCCCGTGATAGAATTTTGCTGTAGCATAACATGGATAAGCACTTGGCCTCAAGGTTGGTTTGAACTGTAAGATTGGCGGTTCAAACTCACCACTGCTCCTCAGACACCCTATACAGTGTTGCTATGAGTCTGAACCGACTTGATGCCATTTAACAACAATAGCAACAATGTCTTAATTTCCATAAAGAATTGGTTGATGCTCAACCATTTCAAGCGATAGCATATGATCTAGAACTTAAGCTTGGAGGAGAAAGTTCAAGCTGCACTGAAGGCATTGTTGGAAAACAAGGCTTCAGGATTTGATTGAATACAAATTGAAATGCTTCAACAAATTGATGCAGTGCTGGAGGTGCTAACTCGTACATACCAAGAAATTTGGAAGACAGCCTGGCCAACTGATTGGAAGAGATCCATATTTGGGCCAATTCCAAAGAAAGGTGACCTAATAAAACATGGAAACCATTAAACAGAATCATTAATATTACATGCAAGCAAAATTTTGCTGAAGATAAAAAATGGTCGCAGCAGTACATTGACAGGGACCTTGCTGCCAGAAATTCAAGTTGGATTCAGAAGAGGAAATGGAATCAGGTATATCATTGCTCATATCGGATGCATCATTAGTAAAAGCAGAGAATACTGGAAAAATGCTTACTTGTGCTTTATTGACTAAGCAAAGACATTAGATGGTGCGGATTATAATGAACTCTGGATAACACTGCAATGAATGACTATTCCGGAAGAGTTATATGCTCATGAAGAACCTCTACATAGATCAAGAACAGAACAAGAGACACTGAATGCTTTGAAATCAGGAAAGATGTGCACCAAGGTTATATCCTTTCCCCATATTTATTCAGTCTTTATGTTGAGCAAAGAATCTGAGAAGTTAGATTGTATGACGAAGAATGTGCCATCAGGACTGAAGAATGACTCATTAACCTGTGATATGCAGATGATATATATCTGTGTTTGCTGAAAGTGAAGCGGACTTTAAAAATACTTACTTATGAAGATTAGCACACATCTTCAATATGTGCTGTACCTCAGTATAAAGAAAACAAAAATCCTCACCATATTGGACATAATGAACGAGATGCAAGATCCAGGGTAAGAGAGGGAGTGTATCCAAAGTAGTTTTATAAGTGCCCCAAGGGAAACTAGGGGTAGTGTCTTGATTAGCACCCTCTAATAAGGTGGGGACATCCTTAATCCTTATTTCCGCTGTAATCTTGTTTACTGTTGTTAAGTGCAGTTGAGTTGGATCCAACCAAAATTAACCCTATTTCTGGCCCAAAGTCACTGTGTTTCTGAGGCTGTAAATCTTAAATGGAACTGAAAATCTCATCTTTCTACCATGGAGTGGCTGATAGATTTGAACTGCTGACCTTGTGTTTAGCAGTCTGATTCATAACCCATTATGCTACCAGAGCTCCTTAATCATTACTCATTAGCTTCTTCTTACTCTTTACTCCTTAACAACTCATTTCAAAATGGGCCCATAATCACAAGCATAGAGCTTAAGATTTACAATACATCTCATAATGGAGGAATTTGATTAGAAGGGTCATAATAAATAACTACTTTGCAACAATTAATAAGGAAGACTGTAGAAGAATCGTTGCATATGAATTATGTTGTTGGTGAGGAATATTTGAAGTACGTTGGATTGGATCTTAACAGCTCGTGAATGGCTATCTAAGGTGCAACTATTGGTCTCTCCTGTGTGGGATAAAGAAGAGAGATGAAAATTTGAAGGTGCTTGGAATAAACTAATCCAGTGGACCAATAGAACATGCGACATGACTTTGAGACCCGAAGAACTAGATGGTGCCCATCTACCACTACCAACTACTCTAAAAGTAATCACATTATAATGGTCCTAGAAATGTGAAACAAAACTCAACATCATAAAAACTGACCAGGCTTACTGGTCAGAAAGAGACTGGAGAACTTGATTCTATGGCCCTTGACCACTCTTCAGATCTAGAAAGGGACTCACCATTGTGGCCCAGTTTTCAGCCAAGCGGCAGATAAGTATATAGGGGGAACAACACTAGTAAGATATGTTCACCATGGAATTGTCAGTAATTCAAGATCAAAAGGGCAGTATTTACTTATCAAAGTTGAGTAGGGATGGGAAGGACAGTGAATTGGAAACAAGAAACATAGGGAAGAAGTGGGATAACTGTTGTTATATGGAGTTGAGTACAATCATCAAGATGAAACAAAGTACATGATTTGTTGAATGTAAAGCTGACAGTCTTCTCTGTCAAACTTCACTCAATAATTTAAAGTTAAAAAAGAGAAAAAATGAAGTGCTATGGATTACCAAAACAACAAACAAATTTGTCTTGGAAGAAGTGCAACCAGAATGCTTCTTAGAAGCAAGGATGATGAGACTTTATCTTTCATACTTTAGACATGTTGTCAGGAGGGACTTGTCTTGGAAAAGTGGAGGGCCTGCGAAAGAGAGGAAGACCCTCTACAAGTTAGATTGAGACAGTGGCAGCAACAGTGGGCTCAAACATGATCATTGTGAAGATGGTGTAGGACCAGGCAATATTTTGTTCTGTTGTGCATAGGCTTGCTATGAGTTGGAACTGACTCAATGGCACCTGACAACAATAATTTGTATCTTTTTAGAATTCCTTTTTACCATTTTACAATTATTTTATGTTTTCTTCTACAGTTTTGCATTACTATGAAGCTAATTTTTAAATGTTTTATTGTGTATTGTATGATAGTTTACATGGGAGAACATTATTTTACATTCATTCTAGCGTATATATCATTTCATTGCCATGGTTACAATCCCCTCCGTGCATCATCAACCAACCAAAGGGTATACCCTACAAGCCTGCCCCCTATACCACCAACTCCTGCCCTAGTCGCTCTCCCTCTCTGGATCTAAAGTCTCCAGCTGCTCCATCGCTTCACGTCATCATCTCTGCCTCCATCTCAGGCATCACTGCTTCTCTGGGTAGGGTCCTGCTCTCAGCTCTTCTCTGTTGATGGTCCTAGGGACCCTCCACTCCTACACTGGAAAGTTAGTCACTCCCTTTCTTGCTATAAAACGTCTACCTTTACATTTCCAACCCTCACAATCAGTCCTGATAACAGTTAGTCACTATTGTATCACAAGAGTCCCATCTACATTTCATTTCATCAGCTCTGCTTAGATAGATTGGATACTACTCACTGGAGATTCTGCCTTCCTCCAGGCCCCCTGTCTCTAGGTTCCCTCTTGAAAGCTTGTAAGCCAGTCACTTCTTGCCTTTGTAG
>NW_006410178.1:2812-6672 GCF_000296735.1 Chrysochloris asiatica | reverse complement strand
CTGTTCTTCTAGCCGCTCCAGGCTGGTCTTCTCATCCTTTCAAGTGGAAATTTCCCATCTCTGGAGATCTGGATGTGGTTCAGGCTTCTACCCATAGTCTTATGTATTGCAGAGGCTCCACAGGAAGCCTCCTTCACTGGCCACGTTGTAGCCCCATTTTAGGTATTCCAATCAGTTGTAGGCAGAAGACGGACTTACAAGCTTTCTATGGTGATGTGAAGCTATTTTAATTCTCCTGGAATTTGTTTTCTGTGTATGTTGATGTGGGGATTTGATCTATTTCCATGTGTTTGGCTATTTGTCTCAATATAATTTAGTGAATAGTTTATTCTCTTCCCACCTATTTGCAATGACTCCCCTCCTATCTGCTAAGCTTCCCTTGCATAAATTGTAGGTCTGTTTCAGGGTCCTTATTATCTTCCACTGGTCTGTCATAGTATATTCTAAACTAGAAATTTTCTTACTTAATGATTCAAGCTTATTCAAAGAGAGTATACTATAATGAGACTCCTTATATACTCATTAGGAGCTATGGTAGTGTAGTTGTTACGAACCGGGCTGCTAATCTCATGGTCAGCAGTTTGAAACGACCAACAGTTTTACAGGAGAAAGATGAGGTGTTCTGCTCCTGTAAAGATTTACAGCCTGAGAAACCCTAGACTGGGTGCAATGAGTTGGAACCAACTACATCGCAAACCACCACCACCATGTATTCATTATATTACACAAATCAGCAGTTACCAAGAATTTGCCATAGAACTGTTATTTTTGATTTCTATGTATTCCATCTGGTGAGGTCCATATGTATAGTTGTCTCATATGCTGTCTAAAGAAGGTATTTGAAATGAATAAATCATTGATTTTTCAGAATTCTATCATGCGTTCTCCTGCATCATTTCTATCACCAAGGCCATATTTTCCAATTACTGATCCTTCCTCTTTGCTCCCAACCTTTGCATTCCAATTACCAGTAATGATTATACATCTTGATTGCATGTTTGATCAATTTCAGATTGAAGAAGTTGGTAGAATTCTTCTATTTCATCCTCATTGTCTTTAGTGGTTAGTGCATAAATTTGAATAATAGTGGTAGCATCAATGGACTCAAGCGTGGCAACATTAGTGAGGTTGGCCCAGGATCGGGCAGTGTTTCTTTCTGCTGTGTGTAAGGTCGCTATGAGTCGGTACTGACTTGATGGCACCTAACAACAACAACAACACTGTCATTTTTTTGTTGTTGATATATTTTAATACAAATTCTAGATCTTAGTGTATTTTACCTCTAAGATAAGCACTGAATTGCTAACCTCAAGTTTGGTGATTCAGATCTAACTGCTTTTCAGAAACCGTAAACCATAGCATTCAACAACAACAACATACTTCATCATGCATTTCTATTATTACACTAAAAATTAGCAAACTTTAAAAATAATATTTTAATATTATCTATTATCGCAGTCTATATTCAGATTTCTCAGGTTGTCTTAAAAGTGTCTTTGTATAGTTAGGAATCCTGATGTGGCTCTGTGGGATAAAGCACTGGACCACAAGGTCGGTTTGAACCACAAAGTTAGTGGTTCAGACTCACCAGCCGTTCCTTGGAAACCATATACATGGTCGTTATGAGTCAGAACCAACTTAACAGCAGTTAACAACAACAACAAAACATATACCAAAACGTATTAAATGATATATTTTGAATAAACCCAAAATTCACTGCCAGTGAGACTATACTGTTTCATAGTGATCCAGTTAATAGTGACCCTATGTAAGGTTTTGCAAGGAGCTCTGGTAGTGTACTGGTTATGAGTTGGGCTGCTAACCTTAAATTCAGTAGTTTGAAACTACCAGCTGTTCCATGGGAGAAAGATGAGGCTTTCTGCTCCCATAAAGATTTATAGCCTTGGAAATCCTATATAGGGTCACTGAGTTGGAATCAGCTCCACGGCACATAATCACCACTGCCATATAGGGTTTCAGAGTCCTGGTGTGGTATTGTGGGTTAATGTGCTGGACTGCAAGATCTGTTTGAACTGCAAGATAGGCCGTTGAAATTCACCAGCTGCTCCTTGGAAATCCTATACATTGGCACTCAACAACAACAGCATTCAAGATTAGCATGTCTTTAGACTGGATTTTTTTAGGTGACTTAAATGAGGTTAGTTTAGGTTGCCTAATTGGAGTCCTAAGGAGCTCTGGTAGCGTAGTGGTTACGAATTGGGCTGTGAGCTGCAAGGTAAATAGTTCAAAACTACCAGCAGTTCCGCGGGAGAAAGATGAGGCGATCTGCTCTCGTAAAGATTTACAGCCTCGGAAACCCTGTGTAGGGTCGCTATGAGCCGACTCCACGGCACTTAACAACAACAACAGTTGGAGTCCTGGTGTGGCACTGTGGTCAGACTGCAAAGTTGTTTGATCTGCAAGGTCTGTGGTTCAGGCTTACCAGCTGCTCCTTGGAAACCCTATACAGGGTTGCTGTGGGTTGGAATCAACTCAACAACAACAATAGCTGATCCGTGGGAGAAAAATGAGGCTTTCTGCTCCCGTAAATATTTACAGCCTCAGGAACCCTATGCAGGTTTGCTATGTGTAGGAACCAACTCCACGGCACACCACCACCACCACCACCAATTATTACCTATAGGTTAATGCACTGGACTGCAAAGTCGGCAGTTCAAGCTAACCAGCCACTCCTTGGAAACCCTGTAGTGGGTCACTGTGGGTCAGAATTGACTCGATGGCACTTAACAACAACAATCATTTCCTGAATGTTTATGCATCATTGCATTTCTTTATAAATATTAAAGATAAATTCACTTTAAATGAGAATGTTAAGCGATTCTACTAATTTTTAGTGTTTTTTTTCGTTAGTTGTAAGATTGTGAGGTTGTATTTTTTAATAAGTGAACCTCAGCTCTGTTGTTTATATTTTTGCTGATTTCTAACGTAAGAGATCCCATGTGTTACAGTGGTAAGTACTGCTCCATAGGGTTTTCTTAGCTGTAATTTTTACAGAAGGACTCTTGGTGGCACAGTAGTTAAGTGCTTGGTTGCTAACAGAAATGTCAACATTGCAAATCACCAACCACACATGGGAGAAAGATGTGGCAGTCAGCTTCTGTAAAAATGAAGCCATGGAAACCCTATAAGGTAGTTTCATTTTGTCCTGATGTGGCACTGTAGGATAAACACTGGATTGTTAACTGCAAGGTCAGCAGTTCAAACCTACCAGTTGCTCCTCCAAAACCATTTACAGGTTGCTGTGAGTGGAAACTTACTGGACTGCAATTAACAACAACAGCAGGTGCTATGAGATGGAATCAGCTTGATGGTAATGGGTTAATCTTTATAGAAGCAGATTGCTAGGCATATTTCTTCTACAGTGTGGCTGGGTCGGTTCAAAATGCCAGCCTTTTTTTTTTTTTAAGTTTTTATTGTGAGTTGAGTGAAACTTTACAGGGCAGATCATCAGTTTTATATTCAACAAATCATATACTTTATTGCATTACAATAATTATAATCCCCTCCATGTACCATCAGATAACAGTATTTCTCTCTATTCATTTTAGCTTTTTTTTTTTTTTTTAAACATTCAGCCATATATAAAAATTTACACCACCAAAGGGCACATATTCTGCAAGTCTAAAGAGGCCTTACTTAGATACATGGTATTTCATCCACTTAGTTATCTGATCCTGTATATATTGTCCAGTACTTCTTCAGTTTACATACTGCTCTTTTATCTTTTTTTTTTCTTAAAGGTTTTTATTGTGGATTTTTATTGTTTACAGGATATATCATCAGTTTTACATTCAACAAATCATACACCTTGTTTCATTACAATGATTATAATCCCCTCC
>NW_006410178.1:0-522 GCF_000296735.1 Chrysochloris asiatica | reverse complement strand
CCTCAATGGAAATGCAGATGGCATCCCTCTTTCAGGTGGGTCTTCGGTGAATGCTGGGTCCACTTTAGCTTTTAAAAAACAAACAAACAGACCATTCAGGCATATATAATAACTTACATCTCAAAAGGGCACATTCTGCAAGTCTGCCTCCTGGCCACTAGCTCTTAGTCCCTCTCTTCTTAGTCCATGAATCTAGAGTCCTCAGCCACTCCCCCTCTCCATGCCCCCAACTGTGCCTTCATCTCTGGTGCTGCTGCTTCTCTGGATGAGGTCCCGCATTGTGCATTTCTCTCTTGATGGTCCTAGGGTCCTCTGTTTCTGGACTGTAAGATGAACCGCTCCCCCTTTTTGTTACAAAACTTCTACCTTTACAATTGTGACAGTCGCAATTAGTCATGATAACAATTATTCACTATTGAATCTTACCAATCTTATCCCCATCTCTTTTCACCAAACCCATCTAGACAAGATGACAGCTATTCAGTGGGGACTCTTTCTTTCCCCCCATACTCTTAAACTAAA
>NW_006410177.1:5831-17726 GCF_000296735.1 Chrysochloris asiatica | reverse complement strand
ATCAATTTCTTCTTTTGTTATGGGTCTGTTCAGTTTTCTACTTCACTGTGTGCAAGTTTAGGTAGGTCATGTTTATCTAAAAATGTAACCGTCTCTTCTAACCTTTCCAATTTGTTGGAGTACAACTCTTCATAGTATTCTGTTATTATCATTTTCATTTCCTTTGGTTCCGTTGTGACATCACCATGTGGTTTCTAAGGCATGTTATTTGTGTCTTCTCCCTCTTTCCTTTTGTTAGGTTTGCCAATGGTCTGTCGATTTTGTTAATTCTTTCAATGTACCAGCTTCTTGTCCTGTTGAATGTTTCTATAGATTTCCTGTTTTCTATCTCATTTATTTCTACTCTAATCTTGATTATTTCTTTTCTTTTGGTGGCTGTGGGTTCCCTCTGTTGGTGTGTTTCTAATTGTTGTAGATGCTGTGTTAATGTGGTAATTTTGATTCTTTCTTCTTTTTGGATGTGTGCATTTACTGCAATAAATTGTCCTCTCAGCACCACTTTCTCTGTGTCCCAAAGATTTTGGTATGTTGTGTTTTCATTCTCATTTATTTCTAGAATCTTTGTGAATTCACGTTTAATTTCTACTACTTCCCAGTCGTTTTTCAGCAGGGTGTTACTCAGTTTCCATGTATTTGACTTGACTTCCTTAGTCTTCCTATTGTTGATTTCTAATTTGATAGCATTGTGGCCTGAGAAGATGCTTTGATATTTGTAAATTTATGTAGATTTGTTTTGTGGTCCAAAACATGGTCTATTCTGGAGAATGTTCCATGTGCACTGACTGGAAAAGAATGTGTATTGTGCAGTTGTTGAGTTGAATGCTCTGTACACATCTATGAGGTCCGGTTGGCTGATTGTGTTGTTTAGTTCTTCTGTGTCTTTGTCAAGTTTCTTTCTGGTTGGTCTATCCATTTTCGAAAGCAGTGTATTAAAATCACCCACTATTATTGTAGATTCATCGATTTCTTTCTTCAAATCTATTAGAGTTTGTTTTACATATTTTGGAGCGCTTTCCCTGGCAGCATAGATATTTATTATTGTTCTGTCATCTTGTTCAATTGTCCCTTTAATCATGAGATAATGTCCATCTTTATCTATTATGCTGTTTTTGCCTTAAAGTTTATTTTATCGGAGATTAGTACTGCCACTCCTGTTCGCTTTTTATTGCAATTAGCTTGATATGTTTTTTCCCATCCTTTGATTTTTAATCTGTTTTTGTCTCCGTGTGTGAGCTGTGCCTCTTGCAGACAGCATATTGTAGGATCTTGTTTTCTTACCCATTCTGCCACCTCCGTCTCTTAACAGATGCATTTAATCCATTTACATTTAGTGTAATTATCAATAGGTGTGGATTAATTGCTTCGATTATGGTTTTTCTGCGTGTGTTGTTGCTGCTTCTTTGTTCTGTTTGCCTTCCTTTGTTGAGTTCATGATTTTTTTGTTCTTTTCTTTTGAGTTTCCTCATAGTTTTAATGTTTTCATATTCTTCTTGGATTTTCATTCTCTTTTTATGTTGTGAAGTGTAGATTTTCTTTCAGGTTGCCATATAGTCCATTAACTTTTCTCTCCAGTGCAGTCTGTTGTATCCTGTAATTGACCTGACCTTCTCACTATCTGAGACTCTGTTCCTACATGTTTACCTTCTTTTACATTGTACTTTTTGTGATCATAGACTGACCTCCCAGATTCTCTGAGTTTGTTCTTATAGCTTTGTTTTGTTAAAAACTCTTCTTTCTGTTGAGTTAATTCAGGGAGGTGTTGCCATGTATGTGAATCTCTTGTTGTTGTCTGTTCTTGTTGGTTCTCAGTCCAGGTCTACTTCTAGGTCATTTGTCTCAGACATTTTATCTTTTTTCTGGACATATGTTGATATGGTCATCTGCTTTTGCTTCTTGGACATGTTTAATGTTTGTCTGTGGCCATAGTACTTAATTGAGTATGTGTTTTGGTAATGTTTTATGCTTTCTTATTGCTTCAAGGAAGATGTATTCAGACTGAGGGCTTCCATTTTCACTCTTCCTATTGCTTAACTCACAGTAACTCTCACATGTGTTGTCTGTTTCCCTGGTATATATCCGTTGGCATTGGTTCTTGCCTGTGTTTTGGTGTTTTATAGATTGTGATTGTAACTTGGCTATATGGCAGCATTTGCTGACTCTTCTTGTGTAATATAGGGAGACAAAGAGTCCTCCAAAGGCAGAAGGGGGACATATAACAGCAAAACACCAGTGGGGGAAAAAAATGAGAGAAAGAAGAAAGAAAAAAACAAAAAGTCTAAAAAGTAGCACCTACAAAACCAAGACTGAATGCTGCAGTCTCTAATCACAGAAAAGGGAGAGGAGGGAGAGTAGAAAAAGTAGGGGGAAAAAATCTATAGCTTAATATGAGTATGAATTTAATGCCCTCTCTTTAAGTTCCTGCCTTCAAAGCTGCCCAAGAGATTCCAAGTTGTCAGTGTTGGTTGTTATGCTATACCTCAGGCTCCAATGCAATCTTTGGTCTGTTTTGCCTTTAAATTCTCTTTCCCTCCCTTCAGTCCTCTCCTTCCCTTTCCCATGATAAAAAACAGAACATAAAATAAACAGATAATAAAAGTTCAGGGCCTCTGCTTGGGCTGAGTATGTGTTCGCATGTGTGGCAGAAGAACACCTCAGTGGTGAGGCTGGGAGGTGGCCACTCGGCTCATGCTCTCCCTCTATTCACCAGAATGGAGGTAGGGCAAACAGTGAGTGCACCAATGACCAGATACCAAAGAAAATTAGAACAAAGCAAAACTGAAAAAGTACATTGTCCACCTTTGTCCCAAGGTTCCCATGGCGTTTTTCCATGGTGTTTCTGCTCCCCTTGTTTTTGTCTTGCCACTTGGTCTCCCCTAGGATGTTGGCTTGGGCCTCTGAGCCCAGCCTGGCAGATTCAAAAGTACGTGATTTTTTACTTCAGCTCCAAACTCCACAAGCTATAATCCTTCAAACCTTTATAAAAATTCCTCTCTCTGTGGTTCCGAGTTTTGGAGCTCTGTCCTGGATCTGCTTTGCCTGGTATTCTCTGTTATTGCTGACGACGAACTTCACTGCACCTCCATCCTAGCCGCCATCAAGCCCCACCTCTGGCAGTTTTTTGTTTTTCTTTAAGAATTTTATATACATCTCCCCATTGTCTTCTTGCCTACATGGTTTCTGCAGAGAAGTCAGAATTTAATCTGATTTGCTTGTCTTTTCCCTGGCTACATTTAGGATTCTCTCCTTGTCTTTGATTTTGGAAAGCTTGATTATGATGTCTTGGTTGTTTACTTTTGGGGTCTATCTTTCCTGGGGTACATTCGGCTTCTTGAATGTTTATCTTCTCATCCTTCAAGTTTTTAGGGAAATGTTATTCCAGATGCTCTTCGAATATCTCCTCTGCAGACTTCTGTGATTCTTCCTGTTCCAGAATTCCAATAATTCTTAAGTTATTCCTCTTCATGTTATCCAGCATAAATCTTAGACCTCTTTAAGATTTTTTAATCTTTTCTTCTGCTTGGTCTTCCATCTTAGCAGCACTGAGAGATTTGTCTTCTAGATCGCTGGTTCCTGCTTCCATCTCTTCAGTTCTGTTCCTCTGTCCTTTCAGTGTATTGTCTATTTCTGGTGTTTTATTACTAAGCATCTGGAACCATTTTGGCAGCTTTTGAATTATTTACAATGCTCTATGTTTCTTGTTTGATTGTTCCTGTAGCACTTTCCTGACTTCTTTATTTTCCTCCACCGCTTTTCAGAGCATTTGAATTTGTTTCCATATCGTTCTGAATTCCTTCTCAGGCAGATCCAAATCCTACTCTTTATCTACTGGAAAATCTGTGTCTGCCTCCAGCTCGTTTGTCTCAGATATTCTTTTCGGTGTTTGGACATGTGTTGAGATCTTTTGTTGTGTTTTCTTGGAATTTCCAGTAGTCGTGTGTATTTTTAATTCTTAAATGGATGTACGTTGCTGTATTCTTAAGCTTACTGAATGTCTTCTGGTGGATATGATCTGGAGATAGGCTTCCTTTTTCACATGTAATACCTAGAAGCTGATATTGGTTCCTGTATCAATGGTGGGATACTATAGGGTAAGCTTGTAGCTTTGCCATATGGCCACAGTAACTATCTCTTCTTGGGTGACATAGGGAGAAAAAGTTCACATCCCCAGGGAAAAAGTGTGATCAAAAGACCAAAAACAGAAGCAATATAAAACAGAGACAAAAACTATCACTCAAAAACAAAAATAAAACCATAGCCAAATGACCAGTTGCCTTTGCTGCGCGGGTCAGATTGTGTGCCCACTAGAAACCTCCAGCAGTAAGTGGGCGTGCGCACTCACTTAGGTCCCTTGTCTAGTCATCACTGTGAAGGTGCACAGATAGATACTGAGACGTTAGTGGGAATAAAGATGTCACTATTTTCATCTCTGAGTGTCAGTTAGGTATCTGCATGTGCACAACATACTTCTCAAAATAGCTGCATACTTCTATGTAGTAGTCAGTGTTGGCTCTTGCCTTTTATATTGGGGTTTTACAGAGTGCTTATACGGTTTGTCTCTATAGCCAGACCTACTTCTTCTTGCTGGGTTGCTGTTGTTGTTGTTGTTGTTGTTAAGTGCCATAGTGTCAGGTCCGACCCATAGTGACCCTGTATAGGGTTTCTGAGAAGCAGCTGGTGAGCCTGAACTGCCAACCTTGCAGTTCAAATGGCTTTGCAGTCTGTCGCATTAACCCACAGCACCACACCAAGACTCCTCTTGCTGGGTTGTTGTTGTTGTTGTTAAGTGCCGTCGAGTCTGTTCCGACCCATAGAGACCCTGTACAGGGTTTCCGAGGGTGTAAATCCTTACGGGAGTAGAAAGCCTCATCTTTCTGCAGCGGAGCGGCTGGTAGTTTCGAACCACTGACCTTAAGGTTCGCAGCCCGATTCGTAACCAGTACGCTACCAGAGCTCCTTAGACAGGAACAAATGGTCCCACACAGGTCAACTTTAGTGCTGGGTCCTACAGTCAGAAGTCATAAGCAGCTGCCAAAGGATCAGCTTGTAGGACAAATGGGGTTCCTTCTCTCTGTGCCATGGGAAAACTGTGGGCTCAATGCTGGACCCTTTTGTGGGTGCATACTCACCCACCTGAAGGTGTCCAGGCTAGGCAGAGAGGGTGTGACAGGGGAAAGGAGGAAAAATGTGTCAACTCTCCAACACCTCTTTTTTCAAATGTCGCTGTGGGGGTTTTAGTGCTGTATCATTAGCTCAGTCTGGCTGCAGCCCCACCCTCTGAAAAAAGTGGCCGCAGGGAGAGTTCCATGTCCCAATCAATGCCAAAATTGCAGTATTTTCCTTTTTAATGTGATTTTTCCACAAGTGGGTACTGGAAACCGATGCCTTGCACCTTATATTAGAATCAGAGCTCTAGAGCTGCTCCATGAAAGCACCTTCTCTGTTTTTTCTGTACCTCCCCCAAGGAGCCTGTCCTACCTGATTCTGATTCACCCACCTCATCTTTTTTCTCTGATATGGCTGTGATCTTAAAGGTAATTATATATGGTAGAGATTTTAGAGACATGCAAGACTGGATAGAAGACTGAAGAAGGCAATTTGGAGTGGTGAAAGGGTAAACTGAGAATATGAATTGTCAATGGGATAATGAGAGAAAGGAGTCATTGGAGTCCAAGAATATGGTGAGAGGTACCTGCACTAAGGCTTCCTTAATGGAAGTTGAGTCACTGCTTTGCTGATTTCCATATTTTCAACATTGTGTTTGTTTACTGTCTGGAGACTAATTGCCAAAAACAAATAAATGTCTGTCTGGTAAAATAACAATCATTGCAGAAGTAGGTGTTAATCAGTTTTTTGGCAGTTTGCCCCCTGTCCCAAACCCTCTAGCTCTCTCTGCCATAGAACTCCAGGCACCTAGATGTTCATAGTTTTCATGCTTAGCTTACTATTCCCAGGATGGGCTACAACTCTTGCAAATATGGCCCCGATACTGTGAAATTCCAAACATCTTTTGTAACTCTGCTATCCTTTCACATCTTCTGTTTTCCTTGTTATGGAAAGACCTCTTGTCCTCCCACAGGGTCTTTTATTTTTTCTTTTAAAGTTTTTATTGTGAATTATGTGATGGTTTACATGGGAGAACATTATCTTTAGATTCATCCTATCATACTTTGTTTCATTGCAATGATTACAATCTCCTGCATGCATCATCAAACAACCAAAGGGTACACCCCACATGCCTGACCCCTGGCCATCAGCACACAGCACAGAACTCCTCTTTCTCCCTGAGTCCAGAGGCCCCAGCCACTCCATCTCTCCATGCCATCATCTCTGCCTCTATTCCTGGCATCACTGCTGCTGTGGATAGGGTCCCACATTTTGCTTTTCTTCCTTGGTGGTCCCAGGGACCTCCACTCCTGAACTGCAAAATCAACCACTCCCCTCTTTTTGTTACAAAATGAATACATTTATCTTTTGAACACTCACAGTCAGTCTTGATAACAATCATTCTCTATTGAACCACAAGAGTCTTATCCCCATCACCTTTCATCAGCCCCATCCACACAGTGTGGAAACAACTCAGTAGAGATTCTACCTTTCCCCGTACCCTCAGGAACTAAGTTCTGTACTGAAAGCTTGTAAGCCAGTCACTTCTTGACTTTGTAGTCCCCCATTTTGGGTCACCAATGCATAAGTTATCCATCTTTGTTGACCCTGTGTACCAAGAGGGTGGGAATGATCCTCACTGTAAAGATTTGTTCGCTCCTTTGCTCTACTGCTTCCACAAGCATAGGTCAAGGTCATCAAATTGTAATGGGTTACTCTTTTTTCCTATTGTTTCTTCCTCTAGTTGAGATCTGATCATCTAGCCATCGAAGCCAGATCAAATGGCTACCATCTGCAAGTGTGGGTGTTCTCTTGCATCTCCCCTCACTTCATATCAGCAGGACGCTTCATACTCTGCTCTAGTCCTCTGGGACAATGTCTGTGCCTCTGGGCCTTGAAGTCCCCAGGTCTCATCATACTGCTGGTCAAACAGGTCTTAATCCATGTTAACAGGAGTCTATTGAATATGGTCGGTCTTAGCTCACAACTTCATTGCTTTTTTCCCCCCACTTCCCCTTATTGGTGTCCAACGTGGTCAGCAGTAAGACCACATTCCTGGTCTTATATTCCCCTTGAGTCTTGGAAGTCTTGGAAGGGGGCTTGCCTTCAGGGGACCTGACCACTTGCCTTGATGTCTCCCAGAGGAACAACTAGCTTGTTCTTTTGTGAGTTTTGGCAATGGTTTGTCAATTTTATTAATCCTTTCAAAGAACCAGCTTCTTGTCCTCTTGATTCTTTCTTCTTTCTATAGTTTTTCTGTTTTCTATCTCATTTATTTCTGCTCTTATCTTTATTCTTTCTTTTCTTTTTTTTTTTTTTTGATGACTGCAGTTTGCCCCTGATGGTCTGTTTCTAATTGTTGGAGATGATGTGTTAACGTGTTAATTTTGGTTCTTTCTTCTTTGGGGATGTACACATTTATCACAATGAATTGTCCTCTCAGCAATGCTTTCACCGTGTCCCAAAGATTTTGATATGTTGTATTTTCATTCTCATTTGATTCTAGGAACTTTCTAAATTTATATTTAGTTTCTTCTATTTTTCTGTCACTTTTCAGAAGGGTGTTTTTCAATTTCCATGTATTAAACTTTATTTACTTGATCTTATTATTTTTGATTTGTAGCTTTATGACATTGTGTTCTGAAAAGATGCTTTTCAGATTTATATGTTTGTAAATTTATGGAGGCTTGCTCTGTTACCTAATACATGGGTAGGCAGGAATAAGCCACCAAACAAAACCAAAAATAAAACCATAGTCCACTGACTAGTAGCCTTTGTTGTGCAGACAATGATAAAGGGTCCCACCCAGGTCAACTTTAAGGCTGGGTCCCAGAGTCACAAGTCATAAGAAGCATCCTGCAGGAACAATGGGACTCTCAGAAACCTCCTTTCTGTACCATGGGAAAACAGTGGGCACAATGCTGGACCTTTTGGGGGGTGTGCTCCAGCCTGCCAGATGGCATCCAGGCTGGGCAGTGAGGGCGCGATGGGGGAGAAGAGGAAAGATAAGTTAAAATTGACAAGTGAAAAATGAAAAATCAGTCACACCTCTCCCTCCAGATGCAGCTCAGTGGGCTCTAGTGCTGTGTCACTGCCTCTGCTTGACTGTAGCCCCGCCCTCCTATCTCAGTCCAGGCTGTCCTGATTCATTCAGAAATTGGGGTATTTTGCTTCCACAGTCAGATTTCTCCACAGGTGGATGCAGGAAACTGGCTCCCAAAGCTTTATACAAGATCTAAAACTATGGCGCTGCTCTGAGAAAGTTGCTTCTCTGTTTTTTTCTGCACCTCCGTAGAGGAGCTTTTCTCATCTATCTCTTCTTCACCTGCCCCCAAACTGGTACTTGCACTCTACCTGTGACTAAATCCCCTCTGCACACAGTGACTTTTACGTCATTCACTTTCTAGTCTCTCCCGGTCACTGGAGGGCATTGAAACAATTATTTTAGACAGTTTATGAAGCTGATATCAGACAATATTCTTTTCTAATGATTTTAATTGAAAAATACTTACACTGCTTTTTCTCTGCTATTGGTATTGTTGTTATTTGCTGTCGAGTTGGTTCTGAACCATAGCAATCCTGTGCAGTAGTGACTGCTGTGTTTGTACTGCTGACCTTGTTTTTCTAACCAACATTATGGTTCAGTGATTATACTACAGTGCCACATAGTAGTCATTTGTTGTTATTCAGTGACATTGAGTCCGATAAGATCCAAAGCGACCCTGTATAGTGATTCCCAGGAGTGATTGCTGAGCTTGAACTGCCAACCTTGTTATTGAAACCATTCTTGCAGTTTTGTGCATTAACCTGCAGTGCCACATGAGGACTCTTTTAGGCAGGGTGAAATGGAAAGTACTACAGACAGGCGTGTTGTGCTACATTCTTATATCAGATCTCTCACATTTTAATCCTCAAACTGACATATATGCACTTTAAAGAAATGGAGTGCAATAGATTCTCCTACTGCAATATGTCATTTGATTTCTTAACTGCTTCTATGAGTGTTGATGGTGGAATCTAGCAAAGTGGTTTTTGACAACTTCAATCTTTTCTCCATTTATCATCATGTTACTTATTGTTCGAATGGTGAGCATTTTTGTTTTCTGTACATTGAGGTGCAACCCATATTGAAGGCTTTGATCTTCATGGGTAAACATTTTAAGTTACTGCTTTTGCTATGCAAGGTTGAATCAGTTGAATATTCCAGGGTGTTAATGAGTCTTCCTCCCATGCAGCTTCTCAGATTATTTTTTCAGCATACAGATTGAATAAATATGGTGAAATAATACAATACTGATATTGAACAAGGAGCAAAGAATGAAAAACAGAATTTCGGGAGAGAGAGAAAAAATAAAAAAGTACCCTATATTTACATGAATTTCTTTAATACTGACCTGAGAAAAAATTACAAGTACAGGCTTCTGAAATCAATGTTCTCAAGCCAGAGAAGTTAATTTGCCCCAAATGTGGATGTATGTAAAAGTAGACTTGAGGTAAGATTATTTTTCTGTTTACTTTACTTTGTTGTTCTTTTGTTTATATTAGCTTTGGGGGTCTTTTTTGGGGGGGAGGGAGAGGTAAAGATCAAAGGAAAGACCCTGACTTTATTATTATAAGATTTTTTTCCATTTCCATTGAGGTAAACAGAATGTTTTATCAAGATGACTATAACCACTATATAATTATTCTTGGTTTCTAAAGCTCAATTTTCAGGAGTTCATACAAAGTGTATCATCATGAAATTTACTTTATTATCCATATAAAACATTTTCCTTGAAGATATCTCACTTGAAATTTTCTGTTGTTTAATTGCTGGCTTGAACCTCTGGGAACAGAATTTGAAATACTGTAGCATCAAAAATTGCAACCACATTCCTCTGAGTGCATAATCAAGTGCTAATTATAAAATTAAAGAGGCTATTATTTCTGTGTAATACTGTCTTCCAAGGTTAAATATTGTTAGGGGAGTGATGGCTGTGCTTGAGAAAGAGTCAGATAAATGCAGGTAGTAATGAGGTACTTATTAGAAATGTTTTCAAGGATAGAAACATCAAGTATTAAAACATAACTTAAACTCGTTGCTTTGGTGAAAGTGGTCAAAGTTTCTTTGTCAGTTTTGTGTTTAGGGGACATATTTCAACATAAGTTTAGTTCAGGCATGTGTTGCTTGGAGGATAACATTTGTATTTATCTTTTAGGTTTACATTTCAAGGTGATGGTGTATATATAAGGTACAGGGTAGAGGTGTGGGGTAGTAAAAGTCAGCTTGTGTATACTCAACACAGTGATCAACCAATTCTTATGAAAACTCCAACGTAGTTTGTGAAAATGGTGTAAAATATGCCCTTTATGTTTATTCAAATCACAACTGTCCTTTCAATTTTCACTAGATCCAAAAGTTACCTGTATGCTAGGCCTTAGAACTATTGAGCTTCATGTGGACTGATCAATATTTTATTCTTTTTTTCTCCCACTCCATTTTGATAGTAAGTGAGTTTCTGGAGAGCACAAGTTGGAAACACACAGTCCTTAATAAAATTATTTAGAAAATAAATGGTTGAACAAAGCAATACTACCTTGAGGATGGGTAAAACACTAAAAGACTGATTTAGCAGTGGGATGGCATGTGGCAGATCCCCAAAAACAAAGTTCCTGTTTGTCCTTCAGGCCAATCTGTATGACTTAAACTTTGAAATGTGTAGTGGCAATTTGTTTGCCAATCATGTTCAAAAATGTGGCCAAAGTTTCACTTTGCATACAGCAGATTTTCTCAGAAGGATGGTTTTGAGCGATCTGGATTAACTCTTCATGATAGCATACCTAGCTTATACATTTATTATCCAATAAATTATCAAAGCTATATTTTCTTCACTGAATGCTAAATATAATAAGTTTTAAAGTTTCTGGTATTACATATTCACATTGAGTATACTAGATACTTTTGTAGGGGATTTTTTTTTAAACTCAAGGAAATGATGCTGTATCCTGTTTTCACCAGTGGTATGAATAACAATCAACATTCATTGCTCAGCCTGTTAATTGAAACAAGCAAGATAATTGAATCTAATTCCTTCCAAATAGTGCCACTGAATTACCTAGTTATGAGGAATGCAGAATACAAGTCATCCTGAGGACAAGAAATTTGCAGCAATGTAAAAACAAAGACATTTCTGTGCTTGCCACTACTCAGAAATAGCTTGCCATCATCAAATGTTGGAATGACAATTATTATTACCCATAACACTGATAATAGTGCCAGAATACAGAGAAATAATGAGCCTCTATCTTAAAGAAATCATAAGACCATTATTGATGTTTTGCAGTGTTTTGGATTAATCAGCTGTGTCTATCATTTAATTTTATACTAACATTACTAATAACTCAATATTTTGAATATTTACTATTTTTGAGGGAGTTTTAAAAATTTATGGAAAAATTTCTTTACCTTTTAATTCCTTTTTTCCATGAACTTTTTGAAGACCCTTGTATTGATCACTGTGATTGACGGGTATTTTTTTTGTGTGTGATTTAATATATGATGTTATCATCCACACTTTATAAAACAGAAAATATAAATTGAATTGTTATTTGATTTGCCTAAGACAACACTTACAATAAAGATTGTGGGTTTTGTTGTTAGGTTTCATCTAGTTGGTCCTGCCTCATAACAACACAATGTGCAACAAAATAAGCATTGCCTAGTCCTACACTATCCTCACAATTGCTCTTATGTTGGATCCCATTGCTGCTGCAACTGTGTCAATAGATCTCATTGGGAGTCTTCTTCTTTTC
>NW_006410177.1:0-1256 GCF_000296735.1 Chrysochloris asiatica | reverse complement strand
TCTCACCCACGATGGTGGCTCCTGGAGCAGCCGAGCGTCCCGGACTAGAAAGCAATAGATTTCTTGCTTCTGCCACAAATTCCCCCAGCTGTGAGCCTTCCAAACTTCTAAGTATTCCTTTATATGTGGTTCAGAGTTCTGGGACCATCCCCTGAGCCTGCTTGGTCGGGTATTCTGTGTTGTTGTTTGCGGAGCTCTCTGCTATCCGCCATCTTGTTTGTTCTCCCTGAGTCTTATTCTTGGAAGGAGGTTTGCACTGAGGGGACCCGACAACTTGCCTTGATGTTTCCTTGACAAGCAACTTGTTTGTTCTTGTACTAACAGTCCATCTGCCTCTATTGTTTTGTATTTTTCCTATAGGTCTATCTTTCAAGAAGTATCTTCTGTTCTTCTAGCTGCTCCAGGCTGGTCTACTCGCCCTTTCAACTGGAAATTTCCTATCTCTGGAGATCTGGATGTGGTTCAGGCTTCTACCTATAGTCTTATGTATTGCAGAGGCTCCACAGGAAGCCTTCTTTCATTGGGCATGTTGTAGCCCCATTTTAGGTATTCCAATCAGTTATAGGCAGAAGACGGACTTGCAAGCTTTCTATAGTGATGTTTCTGGCTATTTCTTTCTCTCCCCTCCAGTGTCTATTTTATAATATAATGCAAGGAAAACCAAAATTCAAAAGACAGCCGTGCATCTTAACATTATTAACACCTTTCCATCATTCCAACCATGTCTCAATTTCTATATCCCAGAGCCCTTTAGGTCCAAGGTTGTGCATACATCATTCTTTACCTCTGTCCTACTTAGCTATTTCAAAACTGCCTAATTGTTCTCCAATCTGCTTTGTTCTTTCATTCTCCTCTCCCTTCTTGTATATTGCCCCCCTCCCCAGCACCCAAACTTTCCTGTGTCTAATCCCTGCCTTTTGTTCCACCTTCCCCTCCCTCCCTTCACCCACCCCCAACATCCCAGCAATCAACAAGGAATTCCCCCCACCCCCTTTTAGTATGGATTCTTTTACTTAGTCTTTTACAATAGTGGTCCTATGCAGTATTTCTTTTTTTTGTGACTGACTAATTTCATTCAACATAATGTCCTCAAGTTTCATCCATGTTATGCGGTGGCTTGCCGCTTCCTTGTTATTCTTCAGTGTAGCATAATGTTCCATTGTGTGTATGTACCACAGTTTGTTTATCCATTCTTCAGTTGATGGGCACTTTGGCTGCCTCCATCTTTATGCTATTGTAAATAGTGCTGCTATGAA
>NW_006410176.1:14352-16633 GCF_000296735.1 Chrysochloris asiatica | reverse complement strand
GAAGTACAGCCAGAGTGCTCCTTGGAGGTCAGGATGGCCAAACGTCGTCTTTCATACTTCAGACTTATTGTCAGGTGGGACCAGTCATGGAGAAGGATACCATGTTTAGTAGGGTCAGAGAAAGAGAGGAAGACCTCAAGCGAGAAGGATTGGCAAAGTGGCGGCACCAATGGGCTCAAGTGTAGCAACGATTGTGAAGTAGCCCAGGACCAGGCAGTGTTTTCTTCTGTTGTGCATAGAGTTGCTGTGAGTTGGTACCGACTCGATGGCACCTAACAACAACATGACAAAATACTATGAACAACTGTATGGATTACCTATATGAAATTGACAAATTCTTGGAAAGAATACAACCTCTGCAAATGGGCTCAAGAAGAAATAGAAAGTCTCAACAGATACATAACAAATGAAATCACGGAATGAGTAACCCAAAACCTCTCAACAAAAGAATGTCCTGAACCAGATGACTGCACTAAGGAATTCTACCAAACATTTAGACAATAAAACAAAATGTTTTAAATAAGGAAAAAGCTAATAAATTATAGTGTAATCTCACAGAAATTAATACACTTGTACATCAAAATTAAAAAAGAGGAAACCAGAAAGATTTAGTAAACATCAACACAACAGAAATGAAGAAAATGAAAAGAAAATCCACAAACAAAATGAACTCAGCACAGAAAATTATGTGGAATAAAGAAATAGCCGCACCACAATATACAAACACACACAGCAAAATGACAGCAATCAATTCATGCCTATTGATAATTACTCTGAATGCAAATGGATTAAATGTACCAGTCAAGAGGCAAAGAGAGCAGAATGGATACGAAAAAAGGGTCCTTCAATATACTGTCTACAATAGACATATCAAAAAGACAGAAAGAGCCTAAATGTCCATCAGCAGAAGAATGGTTAAACGAACTTTGGTACACATACACAAGGGAATAATAGGCAATGTTGAAGAATAATGATGAATCAGCAAAACACCTCACAAAATGGATACCAAAAGTTTTTCTTAATAAAAGAAATAATCAATTATGATTAAGGAAGAGGGAAAATTATTCATGGGCTAGAGAGTAGATACTTATTAACATGGGTTACAGGGCAGGCGATATATAACAAGAGGGAGGTTAGCAGTGGGAAGCACAGGGAGAAATGCAATAATGAAAGTAAATAGAGGTAAATACTGTTAACTGATGGTACATGGATTGCAGTCATTGTAATGAAGCAAAGTATATGGTTTGTTGAATGTAAAACTGATCATCTGCTCTGTGAACCTTCACTCAATTCACAATAAAAAGTTAAAAATAAGAATTGACACAATACTGTTGGTATTCTTCCAAAAGACAGAGAAGGATGGGATACTAATTAATTAATTCAGTGAAACAAACATAACCCTGATACCCAAACCAGACAGACACCGCAAAAAAGAAAACTACAGGCCAAAATGTCTTATGAATATATATGCAAACCTCCTCAACAAAATTGTAGTGAAAATAATCCAACAACATATTAAAAGAAGGAGCTCTGGTAGCACAGTGGTTACAAATCAGACTCTGAACCACAAGGTCAGTTGTTTGAAACTACCAGCGGTTCCGCAGGAGAAAGATGAGGCTTTCTGCTCTCATAAATATGTACAGACTCAAAAACCCTGTACAGGGTCACTATGAGTTGGAACTGACTCCACAGTACTTAACAACAAGAACAACACCATGACTAAGTGGGATTTCTTCCAGGAATGAAAGAATAAACACTACAAAAATTAATCAATGTAAAATACCACATCAATTGTTGTTGTTGTTGTTAAGTGCCATTGAGTTGGAGTTGGTTCTGGCTCACAGTGACCCTGTATAGGGTATCTCAGGCTGCAAATCTTTGCAGGAGCAGAAAGCCTCTTCTTTCTCCCATGGAGTGACTGGTGGGTTCAAACCTCCAACTTAGAGGTTCACAGTCCCATGCTTATCATACAAAGCCATCATGCTTAATAAAACAAAAGGCAAGAATCACTGGATCATCTCCATGGATGCAGAAAAAGCATTTGAAAAAATCAGCACCCTTTCTTGATGAAAACTTTAAAGAATATTGGAATAGAATGAACATTCCTCAGTATGACTCAGGGCATACATACCAGTATTGTATTAGAAGTCCTAGTCAGAGCAATAAGACAAGAAAAAGAAATAAAAGGTTTTTAGAAGAAAACAAGTGTAAATCGCTACATTCTGATGAACTTGACCTATACTTATGGATGTAGTAGCTTAAAATACCAACCAAGAGGGAA